>NW_004797497.1:598635-626135 GCF_000002075.1 Aplysia californica | reverse complement strand
TTGTAAAAAAATTGTAGAGCTCTCATTTTTTATGGAAGCACAATTTGGTCAAAAAAAGATTTTTGGCATTATCAGCCTGTAGCCCAAAATGGTCTGTGGCGACTTTTAGCACCTTTCTTTACGCACTTACACACTGAAGAGAAGAATGGTAACAATGAAGCGTTTAGGGGGAAAATATCATCTTTCCTCTGATTCCTGTCTAATAAGGGTAGATTAAAGATCCGTGAAAAATCTAGAATTTGAGGGGTCTTTTTTAGAATATACAACTGTTCCTCGTCTCAGATACGAGACTTTAAGGCTTCGTGTTTTCAAAGCTTCCAAATCAGGAACTGATCACATACGTGATGGGTGACATAGACATAGCAGCCTCCGAATTGATTTGTCAGCAGAATCGCAGAAAAGTCAAGAACGTGTTCAAAACTTTTTGTAGAAAACTTTCATCTTTTGAGTTACAGGGTGAGCATCAAGGTTTATATGTTCGTAATTGTTTTATATCACGAATCCCATATTAAAGAAATAAAAAACATGATGATGCCTGTGAAGAACAAGTGAAAGATTCCATAAGAACTTTAGAATTATTGAGGTATGGTATAAAGACTAATTGGGCACGAACTCGAAGGATTACTGTACGGACATTCAGAGAGACTCTCCAGATACAACACACCGTGGGCAAGCCCGTAAAAGAAGGTTTCAGTTACGGTCGCCTCCAACTTAAATGCAACTATTTTTAATGTTGTACTCTTTTCTATTGTGAAATTGGGGATTGATGGGATTCGCACAAATAACAAAAAGCTTTGATGTCTCACACTTTTTGTGATGCTTTGTTCTTGCTGTGTAAACAAGGGTGGTAATTTTTATCATTGTTGCAAACTTACAAGCATACCGTTAAAACAGTGGCTATACAATAGAGAAAGAATTTGATGTGACAAAAAATTGGTATTATTTTTGTGTTAGTGACACCAATATGTCAAGGCAAAACTCCATGCAGTAGAAAAGATATTTGACTGTGCGGTGAAATAATAATAATAACCATTTTTATGATAATGATGATAGTAACAATAATAATGATAATAATAATAGTAATAATAATAATAATAATGATAATAATAATAATAATAATAATAATAATAATAATAATAATAATAATAATAATAATAATATTAATACCATTTTTGGGTGTTGTTTGAAGAGCTTTTTGTTTGTGCAAACTTCACACTTCCCCGAGGACAGAGCAGATATGTGTCCAAACATGTAGCTGACTTATTTTGCATACTTTTGAAACAGTCGAAAGTTCAGCAGGTACCGAATCGGAGCCAGAATTTTCTTTAAAATCTATTAGAATGTTGTTAGTTTCAGGCCGTTGTCGAAATAGTTTACGTTTAAGTTTTGGTTTCTTTTTGAATGTTTTTAATGTTGATTTTTGGGGGCTGGTCAAATCATTAGAAGCTAAATAAACGATGTAGTTTTAGTAAATTATTCAATGCTCCTCTCTAAGAGCTATTGAAATGAAGTAGAAGTAACACATAGGGGAGCCCTTGTCTTGTAGTTATGATTTTTGTTTCGTTCTGTTGGTTCAATTCTCGACTCCGCAGGGTATGACATTATATACTTGGTGTCAAAAAACCCAGACACATCTTTTTTGCGTTTTTTGTATTGGAAGATTGATTTTAACCAGAAACAATCTCTCTATAAGGAAAGTTTGAACATTTTACAAATCAATTACACAAAAAGCAATTTAAAAAAACGAACTTTATTTCCTGAAATTTGATCTTTTAATTGTAGGCCTTAAAATGATAAGTCACAGTTCATACCGCGTATAGCCGCCGTGTGCATTGGCGACTTCTGTGCACCTCTGCCGCATGCTTCCCACAAGTCTTCGTATGGGATGCTGTGGAATGTTGTTCCATATGTTTGTAAGTGCTGTATGTAGCTGATCCAAGGTGACCGGCTGAGGTCTAAGGCGTCGGCGCACTTATGGTTCTCCGTCCCTTCCACTCCCTGGCTGTCTTGGTAGCAGGCCGGAAGCGATCTCGTAGGTGCAAGACCCGAATGTACCGGTCAAGGGCTGGTGTTGTAGCTCTAGGACGACCAGTCCGGGGACCATCCTGCACGGATCCAGACGTCTGCAAACGATTCATTAGTCGATATATCGTGTCTCTTGTCACATTGAAGGTCCTTGCAATATTCGCTACTAGGGCATTGGCCCTCAGCATACCAACTGCCTGATTGCGCTCTTCGTTCGTTAAACGCGGCACGCTGTATCTTTAGATTTAGATGTTTTGAAATGAAACTTTTAACGTTTTATTCTTGGCTACAGATAAAAGATGTGTTAAACCCATAAAATAAAATAAAAAACCCAAAAACGTTCGAGAAAAATGACAAAACACGATTTTTAACAAAACAAGACCTGAGCTTTATTAACTGGGCACCTGATCATAAATACAGGCTTATCAGGAGCGTCAAGTGTTCACAATCACGTGTGGAAAATCTCAGCTCAATGGGTTTTCAACTTTTCATGAAACACGCAATTAAAATGCATCTGGTTTTTATTGACGCTAAGTGTATTATATCCTTGTAGGTATGTGGCACTAGCTTACGTCACTTCTGTTTTTCCAGTTCAAGCACCTTGGAAAGAGATGAGATTGTTTTTGTTTTAGTAGAGGTTTTACGGCGCTCGCAACTGCATAAGGTCATATTAGCGCCAAAGAGATGAGATTGTGTCTATGATAGCGTCCTAAAGGCAAACATACTGTCAATCCACATTTGTTCCAAAGGAAGTAAACCAGAAGATTGAAACAAAAGGACCCAAAAAGAATGAAGGAATCAGTCAGAAGTTGCCCTAGTAACAGATTTTAAAAAAATACAAAATCATTTAAATTTATTGACTTTTTTAATTTGACAAAACCAGACATATGGAAAAGGCTCTTACCTTCACAATTCTTCTTCGCCATATCTTTCTCGACAGAAAACAGGTGGCTGCCCCAGAGCTAAGCCATATCGTCGTGAAACCAGCTGACTTATCACATAGCTTGCCAAGGGAGATGCTTCCCTGAACAGAACTGGCGGGGGTATCCAACAAGTTCGGAATCGAACCTTTTGTCACTGGCGATATTAAGAACATGTAGTCATATCGCAACGCAAAAAGAAATGAATACGTTCGAAACTGGTGCTTGATAATCTGAAATGGAAAGAACGGGTTTGTGATAAACTTGAGTGATTAACGGAGATCATTTCAGACCCTGTAATATTACAGGTTTTGGGACAATCCGATTTGAGGGTAAATGGACACGCACATATCTCGAATGTGATACAAACATTTTTATACCCTCACGGAAACAAATATAAACTGGCAGTAACAGCAAAAGTTCACCGTGCGGAATACATTTCACTGGAGGAAAAAAACCCAGTGTTACTAGATGAATAAGTTGCCAATAGAGAAAATAAAATCTCATTAATTGCAAGCAAGGAAAATGTCTAATCACAAAAACCAGTTTGAATGGTGCAAATCTAATGGCGATATTATTTAAAAATCTTCAAACATTTTTAAGACCTATACTGTGTCCAGTTTCTAATGCCTAGGGGTTACTGTTTCATCGCTGTCCAGTCAATAATGCTTTTATCTGAGAATACCTGGCCGTTAAACGAGATGTGAATTTGTGCAACCACATTTTTGTCCTTGCTATGTTATATAAGAGTCAAGAGGCAGGATCCTCGAGTGAAATATCCATCTCCAAAATGAAAAGATTTAAATTAAGTTAAAGGACAGACATGAAACCCCCCCTCTTCAGCCGAAATAAGATAACGAGGCTTTACGGATTCAAACCTGGTCATCCGAACCATGGCCTTGTACAATACCAGCTAAGCAAACACCCCTTTCCCTCCACCACCTAAAAGTTGATGCTTTTTGTTCTTGTGAGCAGGCGAGAACTTCCATAAATTGTCAAGCAATATGAAACTTTAAAAATCTGAAATATGACGTAGGAACAGGAGCACTTGTTTTCGGAAAGATTATGGAAAGTTTAAAAACCACACTTTCTTGCAATCGTTTATTCTTCTAAAAGTGTATCCTCCAAGATGTTTCACTCTTCTATCTGGAAATCTAAATAAAGCATTCTCAAAAACGCGCGGGGGGACATCTTTTAAACGCATGGACACTATTTTTAAGAGGTGATGTACATGTATCCTGTTTAAAAAGACTAGGAACAACTGTTGTTATAAAGAATGTTTATTTCCGAAAGCAAGAAAATGTTTTTAATCAACCATCGTAAGGAAATATACTTATGCTACTTGGTTTTTGGAAATGTGTTATTTAAGAGTAAATCTTATTGAATTATGCTATTGGTTTTTTTTTCTTTCATCAATGTGCACACCTTTCTCTACATGTAGGCTAAGTTACGGACCTTTAGTGTCAAATCGACTGAGTTCTTTGAAAAAAGGAGGGCGGACGGGGGTGTCCATTCAGATTTTTAACATTCTAACTATATTGATTTCTATACATCCTTAGCCAGGTTTACCTACATAAACAGAACTACGAGGATGAACTGTAGGACACACAGAGGAGTTTGTACTGAGGTACGAGGTCTATCCGAAAAAAGTTTCTCTTTTCTGAAAAATCAGCAATACTTTTTTACAGAAATAAATTTTATAAGTACTAACAGAAATGTCATATTCAACATAATAAACATTGGTATCATGATCAGTGCACTTTTTCATTCGATGTAGCCAGAGGTCAACGCACTGCCCATGTATATCTTCGATCACAATTATTTTTTTCTTCGTCTTCAAATCGCTGTCCTTTATATTTTTTTTTGATTTTGGGGAAGAAATAAAAGTCAGCTTAGTCTTAGTCTGGGGAGCAGCGGGAATGTTCAAAGATTTCCCACTGCTAGGAGTCCAGGAGATCAGTGACCTTTCTTGCAGTGTGCACAGGTGCGTTGTCACGATGGAAGACCTCTCCTAGCTGTAGCTGACTCGGTCGTTTCCTTCTGATTGCTATTCTCAGTCGTCTCAGATTTACTTAAAGAATCATCTTGTGATATTCTGCATTGACTGTTGTGCCAACGAGAATCTGCCAGCTCTAACCCACTCAGTGTAATACTTTCAAATCACCCTGCTTGCGTCCATCTGGCGCCGTGGTGATCTTAGGTTTCTCCATCCGGCCTATTATTGCCTTTTCAGTCTTTGTTCACACGACTACACCCTTATTTCATCACCTATTATGATTCTTCTAAAGAAATGTGCACCTTTGTTACATGCGATATTCATTCCTTCCCCAGCATCAAAGAAGGACTAAGAAGACAGCGATTTGAAGACGAGGAAGGAATTATAAGAACTCTGAACGAAGGGGACATGGTCAATGCGTTTGGCTGCTGCTGGTATTGGATTCGACGGTTGTTATATTGAACAGAAAATATGTTTTCGATGGTATGTACACAATTTCATGTCTGTAACACAAAAATGGTTGATTATACAGAATCAGGGAAGCTTACTTTTGGGACAGATTCATAGCGAACTGGAGTACTCTAGGTCGCTATGGACAGATCTCGTAAAATGGGTGCTTTAAATTTCAACAAAACCCAATACAATAAGTGCTTCTACTCACCGGGTGCACACATCTCTGTCTGGTCGTCGTAGAAAAAGCTGTGACAATCCGGATACCTTAACAAACACATATGGGCACACATCAGAGCAGATGAGGATGATCAGTAGATTCCATTAGTTTAGTGCCCAGCCCCACTGGCACGGGTGCTCGAAAATCTTTGAAAACTCACCAGGCATTGGGCGACTTCAACAGCTGGGTGAGATTATAAAATAAATTGTTACAAGAATAAAGAAAATTACTTAAGCTCCTTATCAAAGTGCTTCTAGGGGGCTCTCGTGGTCGAGAAGTTAAGGTGTTCGCCTCTCGTTTAGTAGGTTTCAGGTTCGAATCCGGACAGCAACGGACAATTTTCTTCCCTGAAATGTTCTCCTTTCACCTCCTTTCCTGCTCTCTAACTATTTTCTGTCGTCTGCTTAGTGGTTCAAAATCGATAAAAGTAAGCTTCGACAGCCACCCGGGCAGCATTCAAAATTTCAAACCAACTGAAAATGTTAAATATGACATTATGCAGTTGCGAGCGCCCTAAAACTGATCTCTAGAATTCCTTATTCCATGTTCTCCACGACTTTGTAAGCAGGAATCTAACCTCGACAGCTACTTTTGGAAAGCCAAAGTGGTAGTCAGCTTTCGAAATCTCCCGCGGTTCTTAATTGACAGTTTTTGTGAGGCCTTGAATGTTTTCAAACTTTCGTCCAGCAAGCTTATCTTTCAGAAAATGAAATAACCAGAAGTAACAGGAAACTTAATAAGGACCTTAAACTGAATGCTGGATAAGGCAAAAACTTGACTTGAATTCGTGGCAGTTGCATGCACAGAGTTGAGTAGAGTGTTTTGTTGAGAGCTGCAATGTCGTGGAGCAGCATTGCGCGAGAGAATCCGATCTTTGGTCTCTGCTCGTCAACGGCATTTTTCAAAAGGGAAAGTACATTTTGCATGCAATAAAAAATCACAGCAGTATTATTATTATAGCATAATGTCAACCACAAGCGGACTACTGTATTTTTTTAAAGACAGTAAAAGGCATACTTCTGTTTTGAAACTCTTTCGGTAAAACAACAAGCCTATCTCCTTTATTGTCTATTGACGAACGAACGATTCAACTGTTGAGATGAAAGTCTTTAAAATGGGACTCCCTGTTTCATATACCATGAAAACGTCTGTTAGTTACTTGGGTCCACGAATCTCAAACATGTTGAGCAACTCTATGGAACATCTAACCCTCACATTTAGCTCATAAGTTATTAAATGGGGCAACCCAAGGGCGTTCACACACCTTTTCATGATGTTCTTTACGACTTATTTTGCATCGACGTAAACGAAATTCCATACATTATAATACCACTTAGTTATTGTATAGCTCAGGGGGGATCTTAAGCAATGTGGTGCCGGATAACATTAGCTGCAGTTTTCTTAATTCTTGTTCACGGAGAAACGTGTACTGCAAGAACGTCAAAAATGTTGTCTTTCCGTTTATTAAAATATAAATCATTTATATGATAATGTAATTCATGGTGTTTTTAAGCTTATTATGAGGTGCCAACACTGTATTATTGTATGATACGTTTTTCATATTAGCGTTATAGTATTATGATTTTTGATGCTCATAACACAACTCTCTCAGGTTGATTTTTGTTTTAGAAACACATTCTTAAAGACTATTTCTAGCAGGAAATATAATTAATAAAAAGTTGTTTTTTTCACTGTTTCGAAACAGATTGTTCTCTAACGTTCGACGTTTTCGTTTGGATAACAGTTATTCTATAATCCTACTAGCAAATGCGCAAATGAATTTCCCCGCCAGCATCTCATAAAAGGCTCCCATTTGTTTGTTTATGTTTATTTTGTTTGGATATGTCATTTTACTAATTTGATGAACCCCGGAAAGTTATCACAGGAAATATTGTGCAGGCAAAGCACAAGAATTGTTCTGATATATTACGATACCTGATAAAAAAGAAAATCATATTTAAATGTTCCAGTGTCATTCAAAAAGAAAAAAAAGGAAACGAAAAAACCCATATCCTGTTTATATATAATACTGCCTTTCCAACCATTATTTTAGATATATACTATTTTAAAAAGTTAGGGACCACTTGAAGTCATACATAGTACATAAAACTAGAAAACATGACAGTGTTCAAAATTGTTGAAGGGGGGAGGGGGGGGGGGGCTACACCCCAAAAATCAAAATTCGGCTCAAAATCATGGAATTTGAGTTGTAGGCATTTTTAGCTTCCTCGGCCTCTCCTACAACTATTTCATGGCATAAGAACCCCCCAAAAATCGTATTTTTCCCATACCGGGCATGTTTGTAACCGCCATTTCCTCATAAAGTCAGTATTTTATTTTATTTATCGGCCGTTTTCTCAAAATGCGACTTTTCTCTATACTTTTTTAAAATAACTCCACCATTTTTCTTCCAATCTTCATGAAATTTTCACAGAATGAAGAGAAGAGGTAAAACAAAAAACGTTTTGGTGAATTTTTTATATATGAAATAGATTTTTGTTGGTGGTGTCTGGAGTGTGGATTTTCACGGATTTTTCGCAAACTTGAATGCTACCTCAGGAAAAAATTCATTAAAAACTTTCTAAATCGATTAGGAAAAAATCAACAGACAAATGTTTAGATCTAATGTTTGTAAACACGCATGCAAAAAAACAATCAATTTCCATGAGCGTAATCGTGGCGGTATTCATTACGTAAGACATGTCAATAAAATCCAATATGGCGGCGTATCCATGGAAACAAAACTTTTTTCTCAAATTTGATTGCGGATTATAAGACTCCTTACTATACTTGTTATATGTGTGAAATTTGGTAAAATTCGGTACAGTAATAAGCGAGATAGCCTCCAGGTGTAACCCCCCCCCCCCCCCCTTAAAAGAGGTCTTTATTCTTCATATCACCTTTTGCAAACGACATTTTTCACATTTATTAAAGTGGGAAATGGGTAATTACAGATGTTAAAAAAGGTAACCCATGTTTTTAAAATTTACATCACAACCGTCAAGCAACTAGGGTTCACCACCGCGTGTTGCCACCTTTTGCAAGAAAACAGTTATTACATCTTTGTCTCTTGGACTGAATAAGTGTTCGCAATGTCTGTTGTGGAACGGCTTGCCATTCTTGGTCCAAAATGTTAAAGAGTTCTTCAACATTGTTTGGGGGTGGCTGATGGTCTCTTACTCGGCGCCCAAAAGCATCCAACAAGTGTTCAATTGGACTACGGTCAGGTGATCGTGTTGGCCAGTCAAATTTGATCCCGTGCTGCTGCTACGGGAAGTCGTCCACCACTCGAGCACAGTGAGGTCTGGTGTTGTCGTCCTGGAGTATCGCGCCCTGGCCCATTGCCCGAAGAGCTGGACTTGCATTGTGGGTGGGGAGAATCTCGTCCCTGTAGCGGATACCCGTCAGACTGCCTTGAATACGATGCAGGGGGGTCTGGTGGTTGAGTCCAATCTCACCCCACACCATAACGGAGCCTCCTCCTTACCGGTCATGCTCCTGTACACCGTCTTCGTGGAAGCCCTCACCAGGACACCTTTAAACACGGATGCTGTCATCGTTGAAGGACATTGTGAACCTGGACTCATCCGTGAAGAGCACAGTAGACAGCTACGGGCGTGTCCACCTCTGGTGTTGGGCGGACCAGGTTCTGCGGGCAATCCCGTGTGCCTGTGTCAGTGGAACCCGGACCTCTGGTCATCTGGAACGTATACCAATCTCAGGCAGCTGGTTTCTAATGGTCTGGTCGCTGATTCCAACGTTGCCAGAGGGTACCACCTGCTGTCTGATGTGACGGGATGAGCAGGTTCGAGTTGCCAGGGCTGTTCTGACGATCGCACGGTCCTCTCGTCGTGTGGTGCAACGTGGCCGCCAGGACCGCCTTGGCTCAGCAGTAGTTCCAGATACAGCAACCCAGTCTCTCAGTCTGATAATCACTCAGTGACTCACAGCAAGCTGTCTTGCCACTTCAGGGAAAGCAATCACTTCGTAGAGACAGGCTTGGGCTCGTCCCCTGTCGATGTTGCTCAGATGTCTTCTTGGAGGCATTGTTAAAAATCTCTTAATGTTCCCGAAATAAATACCCATAGCACCGTCAAACCTACTCAGGCATTAGTGTAGGAACCGTGAATTCCCCTGAGTTGGTTTTTAACCCATACTACTCAATGAAAATCGCGTGAGTGATTGTCAAAAACAGCTTCAATTTTACAGAACATTGGCCCTCTTTCACCCTGTCTAGGCAGCGTAAATTCAAACCTGTTCATCTTTGTAAATACGGATGACCATTCCTTACAATGGCTAGCTCACTAGACGTCTTAATATTTGTTTGTTACGCAGTCTCAAACATACTATAATGAAAACTGTAGTGGTCCCTAACTTGTTTTGAGTAGTATATTTTGCCCTAATTTAGAATACAATATGCTGGACCAGAAACATGTATACTCGTTTGATTTGGAGACTTTCACGATTTCAGGTAACAGTAAATTTACAGTTGTTTTGGGTGTGTGCGTGTGTGCGTGCCTACGGACATATAATCAAGGAAAAAAGAAAGTGTGCATACTTTAAATAGTCATACCTTAAGGTCGGGGGGGGGGGGTCCCACAAGCGAGCTAACTCCTTTATTTCTAGACCTAGAAACCTTAAATTTGGCATGCAACTTCGTCATGATAATGGTATTACGATGAGAAAAAAAGTTCCCGGATCCAAGATGGCCGCCATTTTTATAGCGGCCATATTGGATTTTTACAACATGTTTTCAAATTAATACTCCTTTAAAATTTACCGATTGATTTTATTGTCCTTTGGTACACATGTACCCAAGACGCATATAAATTAAACGTAGTCAGTATCTTTCGATATCTTATTTCGTTTTGGAGTTACGGGAAGAAGCGTGCAAGTCTTGTCAAAAATGCAGAAAACGGTCAATCTTCCAAATTTTAACAAACATAAAATGAAAACCAAGATAGATATAAAAAAATGCTGACTATGTAATGTAACCACCCCTAAGGGCAACAGGTATGCTAAGTGCCATCAAGATACACCTGTAATCTTCAGAGGAGTTTCGAAAAATGTGTCAAAAATTAAAAAATCAAATATTTTTGACAAAAAATGAGATACCTCTCTAATTAGTGAAGATAGAATAACAATGTAGAAGAAAAAATGTTGAGCATCCAACTAGCTACGATTGTGCCAAAGGACAATCAAATCAACAGAGAAATGACTGAGAAAAGGCAAAAACTATTGTCATACCCAATTTGACCCAGATTGACCAAACATAGGTGGGACCCCCCCCCCCCCTCTTAAGCAACTGAAGGCAGCAGTCGCCAAATTTTGCACGAAAACTGACATACGTTGTTTCTATAAGTCCATGGGCAAGGTCATTTTAGTTTGTCAAGGGTGATTAATCTAACGTTTAAAATTTTTTCACCTGCCGTATAATGGGGCTATTTGTACACATATTTAGAATTATTTTAAGTCTAAAATTCACGTCTTTTACATCTGTTTCTAAAGTATAAAATACAGCGATACTTCCTCTTTTAAAACGGGCCACATCTGTCAGAAAATAACTGGAAAACGAATGTTAGGCATGCTCCAGGCTGGAAATTCACAGTGAGGTGAAGCTCAAAGACTCAATGACCCCATACATTTTTGTGGGCATATGCCTTGGTGTCTGGAATAACGAATGATCGACCAAGAAGCGGAAGGCTTCGGATCACAACGCTAGACAAGACCGACGCATCCACCGAACTCATCTCCAGGACAGAATGCGTCCTTCATCATTGCGACACCTAATGCCCCTAGATAAATACCAGCCTTAACGAGAACTGACCAACCCTAAATCATGAATGACCTGGAGCAAAAGCAGAAAAAAGAAGCCAGAATCATACCCCCCCCCCCCCCCCCCCCCGCCAAAAAAGCAATGTATCTAATAACTTTAATATTTTACATTCGTCGACGGTGTTAGTCATCAATGCGGCAGGTGGCCACAGGCAGTGCTGATTTCGTGAATTTGGAAATTGGGGATGCGATGGATAATGTGCAACAATAATCACTTCAATGAAAAATAAAGTTTACTTTTTTTATAAATAGCATATCATATGAGATATCCGGTCTTTATTGTCAAGACCAGTATTGAAAAATCAAGGAGAGCAGTTTAACCGTTGTATGGAGATCGGACATTTCAAAACTAATTTAAAACGTTTAACGCTGAATGGATCGGAAACATGGAAAAGAAGATAACAAGGAAACTATAGACCTTTCTAGGGGGATACCTGGAGAAGATCATAAATATCCACGTGGTAGATGCCACCGGAACGGTAGCATTATGGAGGGGAATCAAACAGCAACTAATAAACAATGAGATTAAGGAAAGAAGATAGAAGTTGATTGGTCAAACTTTTGGAAAGCCAGCGCACACTGCGACAAGACAAGACCTAAAATGGAGTTTCCAAGGCAAGAGGAAAAGGTTAAGACCGAGATACATCTGGGAAATGAGATCAAGAGGCCGATCCCAAGAAGATCTAGAAATTGTCCAGAATACAGAGAGAGAGAGAGAGACAGAGAGAGAGAGAGAGAGAGAGAGAGAGAGAGAGAGAGAGAGAGAGAGAGAGAGAGAGAGAGAGAGAGAGGGTGAGAGAGAGAAGGGGATCCCTTTTTATCGGCCTGCACCAAATATCAGGGTGAATTAGGCAGAGAGAGAGAGAGTCCAGTCCTCACAGTGCTACGGAAATCGCTCCACTTGAAACCACCTAATATGAGAGTGCATGTACTTTTGAATGAGTGTAAACTGCAAGGAACAATATTACTAACAAAGCAATCCACTGCAATTGTCCCATGAGCTTGAAAAGCAATGCAGTTCAATATTTTGAAAGTTCTGTTTTAGGAAATGAGTAAAGCTGGTTTTTGTTTGCATTTTTTTTATAGTTCCAAGATCCCTCAATTCACCCCTTAACTGATCCCTAAAATTTCTCTAGAATTACCGGTCCTGGTGTTGCCAAGCAGTTAATCTTATTTTTTCAGTTGAGTAAATAAGTTCTGCTACAAAAAGACCACATAGCAACAATAAACCTTTGTGCCAGTCTGTACTTTTCTTTGCTATTGAATAATGGTCTGTGAAATACTCCGTCATATTACTCGTCTCAACGTTAATTCCATTTGAGCTTATTTGTACGTGTTTGTGTCCTCGTCTTTGTGTAGCCTTGACTGTTGTGGAGGAAATCGATAACAGCAGTCTAGTCAAGCCCGGATCGGACAAGGGAACATTAAAAGTGGAGAAGGTATTTGGAGTCCCCGCTCCACTCCGACTGAGACAATTTTTTTTATAGTGTCTAAGGCATATTGGGACCTCACACAAAGGTATTAATTGTGGATCATAAATATCAGAGGTTTTTTTGTCATAATAATTCCGAGGAGACGAGCCTGGTTCTGGACAGGAATCCTTTCCAAGTATAATGTCAAATCCGGTTGCAGTAAGTATACGCCGGTTGGATTCTTCGGAAGCTCATTGGAAACGTCTTTGATGGGGACAACCCGAGAGCCAATGCACCTGCGCTACTAGTATACTCGTAGTTGCCTCGCGTTTCCGCCCACCGAGCTACAGCGCTAGTCGTATCAAAATACCAGTCCACAAAATCGAGTCTAACCACTAATCCAGGTTTCTACTGAGAATAACAGGTCGCTTGTAGCCTGTCTAAACTTTCGTTAGCCTGTTTTTATCCAGTTTTGCGCCAAGTACGAGTTAGTTTTGTTGTTTTGTCACAGCAAACCATGGCAAGAAAGTGAGCCCTGAAATCTTCATGGACGAGAAGAAAGAGAGACAACTACAAAAATAACCGAAATGTGCCACGTCTATTAAGTTTTGCTTTTTTAAAAATACATGAACCACATTTTTTATTTTGTTTTGGGCATAAGCGTCAAAGAAAGTGAAAGTATATATAAGTTATAAGTCTAGAACAACGAGGTGATCTGGTTGATTTTAATGCCTTGAAAACTTAGAAAAAGGCTAGATCTTGACCATACTATAAGCTGCTAAGTGTAAATCGAGCGACAATCGATAATGCACAGTTGGACGAGGAATTTAGATTGCTATATTTCCTCTTTCCTATTACAAGTAAAATTGAATCAAAATTTCATATTGATAGCTTGAATAATTTGGACACAATGCGTGTCTAGGGTTAATGTGTCGAGTTCAGACCAATTTCCCCCCCCCCCCCCCCCCGGCTCGTGGCAAAACAGGTGGACATAAGTGCACTGGACTGTTTAGATTGTGTTCATGTTTTTTGTTGTTATTCTTTTTTTCCTTCTTTTTTTTTTTTGGGGGGTGGGGGGGTTCAGAGTCATCAGATGCTAAATAAACGATCTACTGTTAGTAAACCATTTTATGTCCAACTAAAAGATAACAAAGTTGAACAACTTTAAGATATATTATCAATATGAAAGCAGTAGAAATAAGTCCTGAGGGCATCCTCGTCTAGTGCTTAAGATTTCGGTCACATCCATGTTAGACTGTTGGTTCGATTAGCGGCTTGGTAGGGTATGACATTAAATGTTTGTAAATATGTGACAGTATAGCTAACGTCACTTCAGTTTTTCCGCCTCAAACAACTTGGAACACACACTTGTTTTCGGAAGAGATTAGAGCGTATGTCTATATGGTCTAAAAGGCTAACAGACTGTCGAACTATATATTTCCCAGAGGAAGTAAGCTGGAATAGTGAAACAAATAAATCCAACAAGAATAAATGAGTCTCTCAGACGTTTTGCTAGTCATCGAGTTGAAACAATGCAAAAAATGACTTTTTAATGTAACAAAAAACAGAGATACAGCAAAGCCTCTTACCTTTACACATGTACTTCGCCGTGGTGTATGACACCAAGTCTGTCCCAACAGATTCACAGATGATTGCGTCCCTCACAACGTCGATAGTTCTTTATAGAGTGTGGAGCGTTGATTTCAATTCTATTTAAAGACCTCACATATTAAATTTCTTAGACCCCGTGCAAATTCAAGGACTTTTCCTCGCCCAAAGGGGTTTCCGCACTTTTCCAGCGTAGAGCCTCTAGGATAAGACACGATAAGATAATACTTTATTATCCCAGAGGGAAGTTTTTCTTGGCTTTATAGGACCATAAAAACTCAAGCAGGTGTACATAAAAAAATAAATTATATATTACTCTCATTAACATTCAATATGAAAAGAGAAGTAAAGCTGACAAAATGTACATACTATTATCACACCAGGTGCATCATTCAACCACATGAAGGAATTTGATAGCAAGACCTTTAGAGTTATATAGATATATACTCGAAAGAGCAATACACATTGATGCTTCTTCTGACAATGGTCTTATGCTAGATGGCACAAATCTTCTTTTATATCTTTCTTTCTTTGTTCTCAGAAAAACATAAATTTCTCTACAATGCGTTTTTTTCTTTATAAAGAGTTCAACACTTGACAGCCTAGCATACCACGCCGAGGCAGAAAGTAAAAGGAGTCGTCACCTCACACAAAAAGCATGCACACGCACAAAAACGTTCAAAACTTTCTGTAGAGGCCACTACTATGGCATTGGGCCCCGCAGAATTTTCTCTCAATCTTCCTACACGTTTTATCGGATTCCTTGTCTTGTGTCTTTATTCACAATTTTCACACTTTTAAACCCAAAATTAGTTATTGCAGTTGAGGATTCATTTCTAAACTGAACAGGAAAGGAAATATCGCGGGGAAACAAGAAAGTCGATATTCTAGCGAAGGAATCATTGTCATTTTTGTTGGGATCAACGGGGAATACCCTCCCACAGACATGCTTCAAAAATACGGTCAAAGGCTACACCTCAAGTCTGTTGGAGGAACACTGGAGCGAACAAACACTTGCAGAGTATTATGCCCAACCCGGGCCCAAGAAAACGTTCGTGTCTCTACAGTACAGAAGAGACGAATATCCTTTTACTAGAATACATGTACGTATGGGACACACCTCCTTAACACATAATTACATATTACAGGGAGATGAGAAGCCCTTTTGTATCGGATGCGATACCGATTTTACCAATTGACATATTTATAAAATCTCTAGACTTTAGAGTGACCAGCAGAAAATATTTTTAATGTACAAGCTTTTAAAAAATTTTCTCCGTCGTCGATCACAACAGAATTCTCGATTTGACAATGGCCATTGGCTTTTACTTTAAAATGTAAATATTTATTATGTTTAAACAAGTATTTTATATATGTTTTATAAAACTGAATTTCTGCAATAAAATTTAGCGTAGCCATAAAATCAAGCTAAACCATGCTGTGGACTATAGTGAAAACAACCAGTTTGTGTTTTGCACGTTCAAAAGACATGGAGCAGAGTTGCAAGTGCCAAAAACCCCATACTAAACAGAAAAAACACCAGTTTGATATGTGCAAATTTCTAAAATTGCAAAGACATGCGAGTTTTTTGCAAACATTTCTTTTGTTTAGAGGTTACTTTCTCCTCGCTGATCAGTCAACGTTTACATTAATGCTTTCACTTTCAAATGGACTTTAACGGAGATGTGAAAGCATTCGTTTACAACATATTATGTTACATTATCTAAGACGCAGGATATTCGTATTTAACGTACATCTCAAATAGGACCGATTCAAGTTAAAAGATGGCATTGAAAACACCCTCTACCATAATATGAGATAGCGTCGTCAGGGATTCAAACCTGGATCATCCACACCATGGCTTTGAACAGTGCCCGTTAGCTAACACCCCCTTCCCTCCACCAAATCTGCAAGACCCCTTCCCTAATGCTAGACGATTCCATTGTTTCGTGAGAAGGCGAGAAGTGCTATAAATTCTCAAGCAGTATGTGTGTAACTGTAAAAACTTGAATGGTGACGTAGGATCAGAGGCACCTCTTATAAGAAAGTTTATGGAAAGTCTGAAAACCTTACTTTTTTGCAATCATTTTTCTAAATCCTCAAAAACGGTATATTTCAAGTGTACGTGTATTGCTGTATGGATCGTAAACACTGAAAGAAGATAATAGACAAACTATTTACCTTCCTCATGGAATACCTGGGAGGGACCATGAAAGTCCTCTTGGCAGATACCATCAGAAATGTAGTACTATGGAGGAGAACCAATAAGTAATAGACCATGGGCATTAAGAACGAAAGTGGTGTTTAATTGGACACATTTTGGGAAGCTAGTCCACAAAGTGACGAGGCAAAACCTAAAATGGAATTCCCAAGGGAGAAGGAAAAGGGTAAGATCAAGATCCACCTGGGAACGAAATCAAGAGGCAGATTTCAGGGCGATGCACACAGCTGGCTGTAATCTGGGCAGATCGTCCAGAGCAGAAAGAGGGGTGAAGAGTTATTCTTGACAGTCTAGTACGAGGGTGTCTGTACTTTTAAATGAGCGTAAACTGCAAGAAGGAATATTACTCACCAAGCGTCTAGTGCAACACTGTTAGGTGTTAAAAAAAACAATGCTGTTCAAAAATAAAGTTCTGTTATATAGATGTTGCAATTTGCAGCAGTGTTGTTAGTTTGGAATTTTTCATGATCCCTCAATTGATCACCGAATCGATCCCTCACTCACTTGATCCCCAAAACTTTTAGAATTACTGGTCCTGCATTTACCAATCTTTTAATCTTTTTTATGTCAGTTCAATGAACAAGTTATGCTTTAAAAAAATATTTGCAGACCATCAATAATCCATTGTGCCTGACTGTACTTGTATTTACTATTGAATTATGTTCTTTGCGGTAGAACATACCTTACCCTAAATAATTACTTTTCATACTTTTAATTTCCAATCTGTCTAGTCTTTATGTGTTTTTACTTTTGTCTTTGAGGTGGACAACCAATAACGTACCACTGAAAACACGTACGTACACAAAGAAGTGAAGTGCGCTGAGTTCGATCTCATCGGGTCACACAATCAAATGAGTATACCATAGTACGTATGTACATAGAACAGAAGAGAAGAGAAGAGGATAATAGAGAATAGAAGTCGGCGACACACAATGACTACAGTTATCAATAAAATACAACATAATATTCGAAAAATATCAAGTTAAAAAAAAAATTCAGCCAACTTTGCAATTTCCTAAAAATCAACCATATTATTATTATCACATTTTTATGCACTTAAGAACTCTTAAAAGAAATATTGATATTGCCCAATAAACTCGGACAGTTTGTGGTAATGTGTAGACCATTTCTCTCCTTAAAAAATCCAATACACCATTGGGAAGTTTGAATAACATGTGGCATATTTTTGGTTGATTCTTTGAACCTCCTGTTCAACTTGAGTTTCAACTTGTCGATTTTTTAAATGGTTTTTCCGTGCTCGAGTCGGAGGGGGATTGTAGTAGCCATACATTTAATTTCTTTAATCATTGAGAGAGGCTTCATCCCACTGGAAACAGGCCTTTACAGCATAACACTTTTTACTCCCCAAACGTCTCTAAAATGCTCACAGATATCTATACAGTGCAATTGTTGTGGTTTTGTTTTCCACCCTTGTCCTGAAACCATAATGGGTCGATCATGTGTATGTAGCTGAACGTTCTAAGGAATAAAACTTAATGTTTTGTCCAATTTTGGTTGAAATGTTAAAATCTTGATATTTCTTGAGCCTCTTGATTGATTTTACTTATATTTACGTCCTAGTGATTAGATTGTATTTCATTAAATGTTAGTTGAAATTTGTGCAGAGATGATACATTAATTATTGATTTTAAAGTGGCTTTTAAATATAAATACTCCCCGTACATCACAGATACACAATACATATTTGAAATGATTGCTGTGCTTTGAATGAGCCGATATGCATAAAGTACTATCAAGTACCATAAAGAAAAAATGATCAGGTAGTTTGAAAGTAGAGTTTCTTTATTAAACCTGAAGGAACTGTGAAAACAATGAATTGCATCGTTTAAGTCATTAAAATTGGAAAATAAATGATTTTTTAAAATGTTTGAGTGCAAACTCGATCTAAACGTTATAAATTCCAGGCCGAGTGCAAATTAAACAAAAAGAAAGATTAGGAACCGTAACACAAAGATGAACAGTACACATAATTATTATTATGGCTTCATGCAGTCAATGACAATGTTGAGGCGCATAATTATTACCTGTGGTATTTTTAGGCTGATACTTCCGATTATGTAAACTGCAGAGTTGTATTGAATTTTTTTTTCAAGGAATTGTTTTGTTTACTTGCTCTACCACAAAAAGCTCATTTGAAACGCCTTTTGGCTGAAAATGCATCACCCTATAGAGTCGAAACTTTTACAACCGTTGAAAAAAATGCATGGTATGATGTCTCTAAAGTGTAAGTGTCAGGGCAAATCAAAATCAGACATCAGTCGGAAAGTTTTCATATTTAGTTAAAGGTATAGGCAAATATTTACGTTTCCCCCATAATTTTAAGAAACATTGAAGTCAATTGGAAATTGTTTGAGGACAATTTAGACGAGCGGACACATAAAAAACAAGCTCTAAATATGATCAATATGTTTCCAAAGCAGCACGGTTTATAACATTGAGGTATAGGCATGGGAATTGGCCGTGGTCATAGCTAGAAACAGCATGTTAACGAAAAAGGGACGAAAATATTCATCCTCATAAAAAGAAAACAGAATACGGCCAATGCAAAATTTCAAACCCAAATGGACATTTCTACGTCAATTGCAATATAAGATAAGACAAGAGAAGAGAAGAGACGAGACGAGACGAGAAGATAAGACAAGAGAAGAGAAGAGAAGACAAGAGAAGAGAAGAAAAAAGAAGAGAAGATATTTTGTTGATCCTCATAGAGAATTTGGATCAGACCGCAAATCAACATGTAAGACAAAATACACAGGAAGTACTTAATGTAAGGGGCATCACTTAATATTGATACAAAGAGGCTCTCATTGTCTTGAGGTACTGAGTTCACCTTTCATTCAAAACGTCCTTGAACTGAAATCTGACAGTGACCAAAAAGAAAAATAATTCTACAAAAGATTCTCCTTTCATCGTTTTCATTGGCTTTTTTCCGGCTCGGTCATATTCTTTCATCCCCCATTTCTCCTCCACTCCCAGCCCTGGCATCCTCTGAGCTCCTCTCTTCTTTACTCCTGACTCATTCTACTGCTACTACTGTCTCTTTCTTATTGCTGTGTTTCAGGCACACCCTTGATCTTAAGGCAGATCAGATCGAACACCTAGCCTTCTCGGATAAGAGTTAACAATTTCGGAGGTCCTGTGTGTGCACGTTGGGCTCGTAAATGATATCTTGATGGTCCTTTAATTATAGATGAGTGGGCTTCTGCCATCACCTTGGCAACATCAAAATCTAAATCGGAATGCGGCTGCCAGAATGCAAGGGGTTGTAAGTAGGAAAAACTGCCACATATGTTAAAATGTGGAATTCACAATTTTATTGGGCAACCGCCGTTACTCTTCCCTTTTTTATCCGTTGATCAAGCTGCAAAAGGTTTTGGCAATCGGAAGAGACGGAATTTTCCAGTAGTTACCATTATGCTTGTAGTGGACTGCAACCCTGTGCGTTTTCAAAGTCATTTTGATAAGGAGAAAATTCAATGAAATAAAAAAGTAATGCAGTTTTAGGAAGGCCAAGACGAAGATTGTTTGGGCTTAGC
The DNA here is from genome assembly GCF_000002075.1 of Aplysia californica. NCBI lineage: Eukaryota > Metazoa > Mollusca > Gastropoda > Aplysiida > Aplysiidae > Aplysia > Aplysia californica. The sequence goes on along the minus strand of NW_004797497.1, from coordinate 605,891 downwards.
CAACGATGTTGTTAGTAAGTTGTGGACAGTGAAAATAAGATAAGCCTACTTCATTGAATTAACTCAACTATTAAAGTTGTTCTTTTCTTATTTGACTCACAGTTTGCCAACCGTTTTATTGTTGGGTAATACTGGGCTTAAAAATCATAGTTACTACGCTATTCGACCTGATCATGCCAAACCAAAATGGCATAGGGTTGCAGCCCACCGCACGCATAATCGTAGCCACGGGAAAATTCCGTCTCTACCGATTGCCAAGAACCTTTGCAGCTTGATCTACAGAGAAAATATAAAAGAGTGTCTTTCTTAGGGATACAATATCTGATTGTACTAGAACAATAACATTAACATCGTCACCATTTAGAAGGCAAATATTCTAAGATGCCCACCTAGAGCTAAAGTAGATACCCCACTCTAGGAGAATGACAGAGATGATGAATTAAATTGCCTTTTCCGCTCTGAAATCGAACTCAGGTTTTTGTGTGCAACAACGAACTTAATCACTACAATGCTAGCATCGGTCCTCCAAACCCTCATAAAATAATAATATACATGTTTAAGTAACAATTAAGCAGCAACCAATTCCGCTAACAACACATAGCTATTAACGTTTTTGAATGATTGGGACACGGAAAAAAAGAAACATAAATATTGTTAAGATTATTGTTTTTAGCTGTTACATCATGGCACGTTTTTCTCACAGATGTAGAGCGCTGGGCGTTCGCAGGTCACGTCTATGTATCTGAAGTTGTGTTGAGCCTTTGTGACAGCACATTTCTCTTCACCGAAGGCCCATCCTTCTCCTGAAACCAAAACAAGAGGTAGACTTGAACTGGAAGCGGACATTTCTGGTATACCGACGTCAAATGCATGAATGCCAGCTATGAAATTGGCAATTAGAAAGCATCTGTTTCTAAAATTCTGAATGAAACAAATTGGTGTTTACTAAAGATGTATCTTCGTGAAACAAAGAGACCTTCGGAGAAAGGACAAAAAATGAAAGCGATTAAAATAGCGACGCTTCGCTTTCAAAGTCTGTACATGTTTGCATCAAATGAAGATAGATTAGTAGAAGTATTTATTTATGTTAATTCGTTTCCAAACCCATACAGACCATTTTATTCACATTATTCAAATGGTTTTGATATATGCTTTTCCTTCTTTCGGAGTACCCCATTTGGACAAATTTGCAGACATGTACAAATCGAAACGTAATAAAGATCTCTCACCATTAGTGACTTGTACTGTATTCTTCAACAAGTATACTGATGAAACAACGTCTTCAAATGAATATTTTTTCCAATGTTTTGTTGAGAAATTCTTTTCCTCTTTTGCGTCAATATGACACCAAATTGCAGCAGATTCTCAACAAGGCCTCATACACGCACTTCGGGGTTCAGGTCGTTTCAGATGTTTGTTGTTGGAGACATGTTTGGTGCAAACACCAGCCAAGCCATGCCATTCACATTATGACCGACCAGAAACTCTTTTGTTTGTTACATGGGCAGTGTGAGGGCAGCCACTGTTGTTTTGAATGACTGGTAGGTTCCAATTTTTCTTCCGAGCTGTTTCGCCCAGTGAAGACGGCGCTTTCCTCGCTGACTCGTTAGTAGCAGTCCTAAATAAGACGTTCTTAAACGTAGAAGACTGAGCTCACACTCGTGGTAGAAACATTTTCACGCATTCCTTGCTGTTACTTTTGTAAGCATGATACGACTTCTCGTATGCGACAACAAAATCTATTAGTATCGAGAAAGGCTGGTGACTCGGCGCTGTTCAATTCTTTGTCCGTCTCTGGAATTTCCAGAGTACTAAAATCGTTTGATAAGTCAGGAAACAATACTGGCACTGCCATCTAGCCGTCTTGTTATTTCTCGGACAATTGTTTCGCCAGGAACAAGGTAGAGGCAAAACTTGGTGGCAGCTTCGCTAAGTTGAGCATAGTTTTATGAAAGAAATCAAAATTTTAGTTTGCTAGAAAAAAACCCCATAAATCTTGTTTGGAAAAAGGTATGTGTCAGCTGCTAGGCATTTCTTTTTCTTTTTCATTAGCAGCATAGCGCCCAATGAACACTTTTCACTGAAGCAGGGTTTACTACACTGTGATGATACGGGCCCTCGGAAACTACATTTGTCGTTAAAGGATGTGTGCACTAACAATAACTTACTTGTGTCTCCAAGATAGTAGCAATCAGAGAAAGCATAGTTTTCTTATAGCTTTTGAAAATGTTGCGTTTTAAATGGCGTTCCGTTTATTTTTATACTGAACAAATATACTCTGAGAAAAGACATATAACTTTCTGTAACAAAAAGCGCTAAATAATGGATAAAGAAACAAACAAATAATTAGGCGTTTTCAACCATAATGGAACTACACGCATTAGGTTTAGAGTCTTGTATTGCCGTGACGGCCAGCGCATGAACCTATCATGGCGTACTTGTTAATAGCTACACAAAAACGACATACGTCAAACAGTGATCACGGACAGTAGTGAATAAAAGACAATTGTAGCGTCGGTGGCCTAGGCCACTGAGCTATCAGATTCGCAACCGTAAGGCCTTGGGTTCGAATCCTGTCAAAGACCTGACGTTGTGTCCTTTGGAAAGACAGTTTACAAGAATTCCCCTTACTTCAGCGAGGTGGGAATGGGTAGCCAGCTATAGACAGTGAAAGATATTGCCAGTTTGATAGTGTTTGAGTGCTTAAACAGGACAGGTGCTTGCAATGTAATACTATGCTTCCAGGTAAGCCGTGAATGTTTCTACTTCTGGGGTAATAAAAATAGTGTAAAATGCATAGAGATTGCGGTCGAGGGGGGGGGGGTATGCGCTGAACAAATGTTATTTAATATTCTTATTACAATGGTATTGCATCTTGTGAAGCAGACAGAGCGTTTTTCTACACTAACGAATATAAAAAATGACGTCGCTTATATCACAATTGTTTGCATTATGGCCACCTAAAACGCAGATGGTAGTCATAATTTTCGTATAATATAGTCTTAAACGTATCAGAACCGCTTCCCTTCCACTTGCTCCTCAAAACTTCTCCATCCATTCATCCAATCATGGTCCGCCTCTCTCTCTCTCTCTGTCTCTGACTGTCTGTCTGTCTGTCTGTCTGTCTGTCTGTCTGTCTGTCTGTCTGTCTCTCTCTCTCTCTCTCTCTCTCTCTCTCTCTCACACACACACACACACACATATACAAACACAGACGCACACATACACACACACGCACGCATACGCAGAAGCGCGTGCAAACACAGAAACGCAGCGTCATAACCAATAGAATACGTTCAATCTTGTGTTTGGAGTTCGATCTTTGAGCGCCTTGGATTATTCAGTTAAGAACACTTTTCTAAGCGAGAATTGTTTTGGGAATGATTTACATTATTATTCCTTCAACTTACAAAAGCGTTCACCAAAACCTTTGGAAAAAATTATTTTTTTAAAGTTTCGCCCGAAACTCCTCTCAACCTCTAGCTTTTGCAGTGGCGGTGGGTGGACCAAGATTTGGGTGGGGCTTAGGTTTCTTCCACTTCTTTACCACCAAAAAGCAAGCAATAAGAACAAAACAGTGATTGTTTTTCTATACTCACGGCGAGCCACGGCATTTTGAGAACCATTCAAACGAGAAGAGTTACCTTTGTCTTCCAACTCTTTGCCCTTAGTTAAATTTAAGCTCTTCAGGATGGTGGTGACGAAGACGTTTCACCTCCAAATTTCTCTAATTAGTTTTTATCTGAAGAAAAAGTTGCTTCAAAAATGCTTTGATGTAATTAATAGCTGTTAAATCTCAGCGGCACAAACACACAGCACTCCAAACACATACCGTCTATGAGGTAGATTGGGTCGTGTTGTTGCGGAAAATAGAACGCGCCTAACAAAGGCCCAATGAGTGTATAGGTATCTGTGTCACTGGGGGAAAGTGTGTCGTAAACTTTCACCCCATTGTCAGGGCTAGGAGAGCGTGAGCCCGCTGTGCAGTGTTATTTTTTAAAAGTCTTCTACCTTTTTACAAGAAGAGTTTCATTAAAGACGAGCGTGGGAACCGGCTTATTCTTTCTGAGCCCTAACGACATTTGATTGGCTGTTAGGTTACTATAGTTGTAAGCGGTGACAACAATGATTGGATAAACGGGCAAGCCGCAAGCTGATAACTGTGTGTTCACTGTGTGCGATCCTTGTGCGATCACAACGGTTTCAACTGTTTATTTTGTTATTTAAGACACTTTCATGAACTAAGGGATAGAGTTCGGGTGGGGACGGGGTGGAGGGTGAGGGGCTCAAGCCCGTAAGCCCTTCACTACCCACGGCCACTGAGCTCTTGACTAAAGAAAGAACACTGTGATATGCCTGAACTATAATACAGGGTGATTCTAAAAAGAATTAACCGATTTGATTACGCAATTTCTAATAAGAAAATTAGAAAAAAACCTCAAGCTAAGTCTTAAATAATATTGTACTCAGAATCAAAGTTTATCTTCTATCTTTCAAGTGTTCAAAGTGGCCACCACCACCAGCACAGGAAACATCAATGTGATACAAGAACTTGTCCAAGACGCGTATTATCCCAGTCCACTGTGTTGATCGATTTTGTTATTTGATGTATATGGTCATCGGGGTTAGCCATAGAAGACGTCATAAATTAAATTTTATTGGCAGGTTGTTAAACAGTTCTAGGAGCAGAAAATATTGTTTTTCTGGGAGAGAGAAAAATTATTTCATTCGCTTAAAAAGTGTAGTGTATTATTTCGATGTTTTATTTTATTTTATTTTATTTTATTTTTTTGCTTATTATTTATTCTTTTTTTAGGGGGGAGTTGTTTGTTTATTTTGTGTATTTCACATAATTAAATTTGAGAACTACGGCTCAGTTCTTAGATATAAAACAGATTTGACAGTTTCAGTACCGTCTTTATCACGGTTATTTTCTATACTTAATATGTTTTTAAGCAAATGAAAATAGGATACCTTTCCTATCGAAGGGTATTGAGTTTAATTAAAAACGGTGTTATAAGATCAGTATTACAAAATCCTAAAATATCGTTAAATGTGATTCGGTCAGCCTATATTATGTCTTTATTGGTTTACAGCGACAAATTAAAACCGTGCATGCACATGTTATGTGGTGAAGAGCAGAGGTTTATTATAGATGGTACCAGAAAACATTTTAAAAATGGTAAACAAAATGAAGCAAAGTAAAATAAATAAAAATAAAACTGCGGAAAGAAATAGGCAACCTTTATCTTACCACTGAAAAACTGATGAGAGAACATAGCTGGTGTCATCCCTGTATTGTCAGAGGTCCATCTCCAAGTACCGTTGTGTACCAGTCCTACGGTGTATAATCCAGGATACTTCTTCAAAATGTCAATGTACATTTCGTACTTCTCCACTGTCTGGGTATTGAGGATGAATCCTCCTATGTCTATATGTTAGTGGTAGATGAGGAAGGTGGATTGTTGGGGTAGAGGAGGTGGTATTAGTCAAAGTTAAAATAAGCTGGAAAAAAAATTAGTTGATGTTGGGAGGAGGGGAGGGGGGAGAGAAGAAAAAGGTTGGGAGTTGACGGGTGGAAATAAGTGAGGGAATGTGAACACGTGTGTTTAAAGTAATCATCATTATAAAGAATGGCTGAGAAGTCGTCCTTCTGGTGCGGGTATTAGAAGAAGAATAAGAAGAAGAGGAAGAAGAAGAAGAAGAAGAAGAAGAAGAAGAAGAAGAAGAAGAAGAAGAAGAAGAAGAAGAAGAAGAAGAAGAAGAAGAAGAAGAAGAAGAAGAAGAAGAAGAAGAAGAAGAAGAAGAAGAAGAAGAAGAAGAAGAAGAAGAAGAAGAAGAAGAAGAAGAAGAAGAAGAAGAAGAAGAAGAAGAAGAAGAAGAAGATTACAACAACAATAACAATAATAACAATAATAATAATAATAATAATAATAATAATAGTAGTAATAATAATAATAATAATAATAATAATAATAATAATAATAATAATAATAATAATAATAATAATAATAGGCCTAATAATAATAACGGTAATAATCATGATAATAATAATAATTATTGTAGAAAATAATAATAATGGTATTAATAGAATTAATAAAATTAATAATGGTGAGTCAGTGTCTGAGGAGGACATGTGAATCTGCAGAGGAATATGATATATTATATTTGTATCTTTATATATTAAAATATTATTTTAAAACAAAATAATAGAAGTAAGGGCTAGGATGACTTATGGCATTTACTATGACCAATAAGACCAATTCTGAAGTAAAAGTATCTTTACGTTTTGACTTTGAGATGAGAAAAATATTAAAATGTGCCAAAGGTCTTGTTTTTCTTTTGGGCCCTGCAGCTTGAAATAAGCAAGTGCGGTCTGATTACAATTTGCGCCGATAACATGTTGTTTCATCTTTCTATAATTTTCCTAAAGGTGGGTGGAAGTGCAAAGACGAAAAAAGTAATGCAATTTATTTTAAGGAAGGTCTAGATGAAGAATATCTGGGCCAAGCCAACGTCGCATCTATAATAAAGTGATTGTCTAAGCTTTTTGAACTAAGTTTTATATAGTTCTAATATGGGCAGGAAAGGTACTTTGCTTTATATATAACATAAATTGTCAGGTTTGTTCATAAAACAACGAGGAATAATTACAGTGGGCTTTTAAAGTGAAATAAGCTGCTTATGGTTTGCTGAGAGAAAACTAATACATGATCACAGGAGTAAGAGAAGAAATTATTACTTCATTCTACTGAGACGTTGCAATGATGCCTCTTTAAAATTATTGTATTTTACAAGTAAAATATATCTGTAGCTAAAAATGTTTTGTCCTAACCGCTCGTTTTCTTGTTTTATAAAATAAAGAAAATCAACCTGATATTTTTAACTCACCAACCCCAACCCCTATGCTCCCTTCTAAAATGTCCTTGAAAAACCACTTGACTTAATAAACCTGACACGTTGTTTTCTTCGCCTTCTTTTTTAAAAGTGTGAAGCCGTGCAGAATATTGTCCAAACTAGTGGCACATACATTGCAAACTTATCAAACAGTTGGAGGTTCAAGGGTCGGATCGGAAAATGAGTTCGAATTTTCTCTTATCTTGTTCATCTTGGGACGTTGTCTTAATCCCAAATTTAGGTGCAATATTTTGTTGTTTTGTTGCTTGTTTGTTTGTTTGTTTGCTTGCTTTTTAGAGGTTTTTATTTTTATGTTTGTTGTTGATTTTGGTTTTTTTTTAAATTTTACTATTTTTTTA
>NW_004797497.1:585955-598535 GCF_000002075.1 Aplysia californica | reverse complement strand
TCTCTCTCTCTCTCCACATCTCCAGCCATTAGGGATTCACAATAAGCAATTCGAGATAAGAAATTGAGGAGAAAAACAAAACCAAAACCAAAACAAAACGAAAAACCCGCGTCAAGTCTTGACTTTCTTCCATTTCCGTTTTTCTTTTGATCATACATATATGGATGAGTGGCGGGTGAAATAAATGGTTTATGGTCCCATCCGGCATTGTGTGGGGCTTGTCTAGTAGGTCAAGGTCAAGGTCGGGCTTATGGGTCTGCCGGGAGGCAGGGCAGGGGGGAGGGGGCGGTTTTTTTTCGTGACGTCATTGTTCTACGTTATGATGTCCAATGGTTGTATTATGTTGTATGGTCTTTGTCTCTCTAACACCTCCATGTTTGTGTGTGTGTGATTTTGTTGATGTTGATTATTCGGCGGGTGGGCTTGGGATGGGAGTTCAGGGTTATCAAATCGAATTAAACGATGTTGTTACAATAAACCCTTTAATGTTCCACTATAAAGTAATACAGTTAAACAACATCCAGAAAAATTAACATCAGGAAGGCAGTAGAATTAACTTCTGGGGGTGTCCTTGTCTGGTGGTTAAGATTTCGGTCTCATTTATGCTGATTCAATTAGCGCCTCAGTAGGGTATGTCATTATATCCTTGTAATTGGGCTGTAAAGGTTGAGGGCGAAATCCCAGACGCTCTCTGGCTAGCCAGTCTCAACCAAGTTAACTCCCCGTCCTTGTCGAGCAGCCTGGGGACCACTGCTCTGTGTGCACGAGCAAGGTTGCAGACGGAGCTCTGGCCAGGAGGTACCATAGCCCTGTGAGGTGCGATATGAGCAGCGACCCTTCGGCTCGTAGAAGGGTCCATACACATCCACCATTATGGTAGGTCTGGCGTCACAGCAGGCCAACCTGTTCATCCAGGAACTCACTGTCGACATCTTCTTCCCTCCCTCTCGTCGGAGCTCTACAGACTGGGCATAGTACCTACAGAATGCCATGTGACTCATTGTGAGATGTCTCCGCTGGCCCAGAAGGCCTTGTAGCTGTAAGGAATAGGCTGCCTGGAAACAGATGACGTCCCTACAGGCATCCTTGCAAATGCTCGCTGACCCATGACGTGACGATCCTCTGTCTGAGTAGATTTAGCTATCCTTTGGATTGTTCTGCTCCATGAACGGAAATGGTGATAGCAGATAGCCAGGAGACAGCAGGTGGCGGGGATTGGGCAAACGCAAGTTACGCTTGTTGATGTAGACGACTCACTGTGGAAGGAACGCGTTACCCCTTACTCAATGGGACCCCTTACTGGACTGCTCCGTTGATCGCTGGCCATTGGTTGCACTTTGTGGCTCCCATCTCTCAGAACTAGAGTGTGCCTATATCCCGCTATAATTGTCTACTATCCTAAGAAATCCCCGTGAAGGTTGATGGAAACCAGGACAGCAAACATTGCACCTTTGTTCTCTTGTGGCAAGATGTTTGGGCACAAGCCAGTGTCAGGACAAGACTACCACCTACCTGAGATCCTACAGGGATGCATACAAGCCTTTACAACCCCCAAACGAATAGAAAACAACATCTTTGTAATTATGTGACAATGGCTTGCATCAATTCACTTTTTTCAGTTGAAGCACTTTGGAACAAGCGTTTGTTTTCGGTAGAGATTACCGTGTTTCTATGACAGCGTGAAAAAGGCTAACATACTGTACAGTTACATTTGTTCCAAAGGAAGTGAGCCAGAATATAAAAAAGACAGGCCAACAAAGGAAACAAACAGTTGAGCTAGTCATCATTTTGAAAGAACGCCAAAATATTAACTGGCCTTTTCAATGTAACAAAACGAGAAACCCAGCAAAGCTTCTTACCTTCACAAACCTTCGTGGCCGCGTTGATTGTGATCATGTCTGTCCCCACGGAGACACAGGTGGCTACCCCAGAGCTAAGCCACATCGTCGTGAAACCAGCTGACAGGTCACATAACTCGCCAAGGTGGAGACTTCCCTGGACGGAATTAGCGGGCGTATCCAACAAGTTTGGATACGAACCTTTAGTCACTGGCGATAATATACAAATATTATCATTATATTAATATTATAAATCTGCATGTTATTGTTGCAGCCTAAAAATAAGTAAATATACGCAAAAGTGGTGTTTAATAATCTAAAATGAATAGAAATTGTTTGTGATGATGCTTGAAAGTTGACTGAGATTATTTTGGACTTTACAGAAAAGCGAACGTTTGTATAAGTGATGAATAGATCATCGTCAGCACATTTCTTTAACAAAGAAAGACCATTTACGTAACATGAGCCCACGCCATGTTTACCGATGACACCCGTCCAGGCCATAGAGTCTTTGTAATACTACAGGTTTAAAAGCATTTGAATTTGACGGAAACTCACACGCACAGAACTTGAAAGGGATCTAATTAATAATATCTGTCTAAGCTCACAATGGAACAAATAAGACCCTAGCTGTTAGGAATATTACATCCTGACAGAAAAAGGTATGATTCTAGATGAATAACTTCCACATAGAGAAACATGAATAAAAATTGGTGGGGGGGGTGGATGGGTAAAAGTTTTTTTACGGCGCTCGCATCTGCATAAGGTCATATGAGCTCGCAGGACATATTAAACATTTTCAGTTGGTAGGCAACTTCGAATTTTCCCCTGGGTGGCGGCCGAAGCGCGGTCGTTTGTGAGGACAGTCAGGTACACATAATGCCGGTCTCGCAGAGGTTGCGATCAATAGGCAAAAATCTGCACTAAAAAGCAAGATGGCGCCTATTTTTCAAATGACTCTCGCTGGCTCGCTTCTCCTACCCTCTTCGAAATTAAAATAAATTCCATATTCAGGTCCTACAAAACAAAATACAGAGCTAGTAGTATTTGGACGTTTTTGTGGTGTGCGGTCGATCTAGAAATCTTCAATCCTATCTTTAGAAAGACAGTTGTAGACGAAGCTGTTTAAACGTAAAAAGTGGGCAAACGTAAACGGTTTCAAGTTATTCAAGTCAACGACGGTTGCAATGCAGTTCTGCAGATTCCGCAGGTGTGTACTGCAACAGAATTTGACATTATATGGGGAAAGGATTCCTGTCTAAGATCAAGTTCGTTCCCTTGGGATATTCAGTGACAAAAATCTAACATTCGCACCTCACATTACAGACCTTCGCGTGAGGTGAGAAAACGCCTTCAACTTAAAAGAGAAGTTTATCACATACGGAAAACACCTCCTTCAATTTTACTTTTCCCTTCTCCGATACAGGTTTGACTAGGGCCTACAGCTGTCAAGTCTATGGACCTAACATAAAAAGAAAAACGTTTAAAAAATCAAGGCCTAACTTCGCCTGGCGGTTTTCCGCACTTCTCCAGTACAAAGTCTCCTATATATACCAACGTACAATCCCTAACATTCAGACGAACTTTGACTACAATATGCAATTAAACAGAGCTCACCACCAGACAATCAACGCTTAACTTCATTTTTAAAACCCACCCAGACACAACAAACCCTTTCAAAAACCAAAAAAAATCTCATTGAAGTGGTCTTCTTCTGAGTTCACAAGGATCTCAAAACCAGTATTCTTTAAAGTGTTTCACTCCTTTGTCTGGGAAGCTAATTGCAGTATTCTCAAAAGCTTATCTTTTATACGCGGGGACACTATTTTTTAAAGGAAATTATGTTCACGTATAATAATAGATAGTTGTATAACGCAAGCCCCACTCAATAGCAAAGTCTAAGCGCTTCACAATCAATACTATCACCACAGTAGACCTGAGAGCATTCTGATACAATCTCAGCCTCCTGGGAAGAATACAGAGCAAATGGCTATTATAGCCGCTAAAACACTAACATACTGACAAGATCTTTCGCTTTGTATGACTGTTTACCCTTTCCCACCTGGGTGTAGTGAGGAAAATGCGTGAAAGATCCGGTAGCCGTATCGTGTATATAAAGAGTAGGCGCAAATATTGTTTGAAAAATTTATATTTCTAAAAAGAAAGCAAAACGTTGATGTCTTCCATGCTAATGAAATCTATTAATAATTTTCCTTGGTTATTAAGAACGTTTTATAATAAAGTAAAACATATTGGACGTATACAACTTTTGCCTTCATATATTTGCACGCCTTTCTAAACATGTAGGCTACGTCATGGCCGTTTTAAGTAAGGCGGTGGTGGGGGAGTGAAGGTAATATCAGTTCATAAATAACACCATGAGGTCGAGCTGTAAGACACACATGATACGCTTTTTCTGCTTTAGATTTCAACAAAACCTGACTCTATGATTGTTTCTACTCACCGGGGGCACACGTCTGAGACTGGTCGTCGTAGAAAAAGCTGTGACAATATGGATACCTCCCCAAACACGTACAGGCACACATCAGAGCAGACGAGGATGACCAGTAGATTTTATTTCTGCCCATCCCCACTGGCACGTATGTTGCTAGCGAAAAGCTTCGAGTTCTCAACTGGCAGTGAGAAACTTCAACAGCTACATGGGATTATATTATTGAGAAATGGCTATTATAAAAATGAAGACAGTTATTTCATGGAATTATTGTTTTCAAAGTACTGCTTGAAGAAACAGAACATATTTAATTTAATAACAATATTATTATAATCAAGAATTTAGCAGATCCTATGGCCCATCAGGTTTTGCACTGAAATTGCCACATGAGTTCCAGGTTTTTTGGTTCGAATCAGAGTGGGGTACAGTCCCTGAATGTGTTCAAATCTTTATCGAGCTGAATATCATAAACAGTTTTTTCGTTCACGGAGAAAGTTCAGCACAAGAACATCAAAAACAATGTATTTCCCTTCACTAAAGTATTATGAATAAATTATATTACATTAACGTATTTCATGTAGTTCTTAAGCTTATTATAAAGAATAACAATTGTACTACAGCATACATTTGGCATTTTCAAACTATCTTTTTACTTTAATTTTATTATATTTTTACACTTTTTGTTTCTAACGTAGAGTCAGCCTGCTATTCTCTTTCAAAATATAAACAATCTAAAGCACAAATAGAATTTGATTACTTTAAAAACGTTTGTGTCTGATTTTCGCTCGTATGTCCAGTTTTTATTAAGACTTTGTAAAAAAATTGTAATGACCTCATGTGAAACGTGACTTACTAATAACACAGTTATGCTTGAACTGTGCAAAAACAATCATTAACAAATGGACCCAATTAGATCTACATGTACCAAATTTGTATAATCGAAGAAAATGCTAATTTTCATGGTCATTTTGATAATTAAAAGGAAATAAAATTCTGAATAATTTTAGTACAGTTTTATCATGTAGCTTTTACATTCATAGATGTCTAATACGTGTTAGGTATCTTTAATATCTTTAACAAAAATATGAAAATCACAAGACCAATTATTTTTCTTCATCGTAAGAAATAATACATTTGATAGATAAATTCGATAGAAGATAGAAGAGAAAAGAGACTGAAAAAGGTACACTGAGGCTTTGTTCACTAAATTTACTCAAAGACATAAGTATACAAACCAAATAGTAGAATCCCAACCATAGAGATCGTGCGTTTCCACATTTTTCCCGGCTTGTTATTCAGCGTGAATGCCGCCTCTGCTCTGTCAAAGATAATGGAATTTTCCCTGGAATAGGCAAACAGTACAGCTTCCCGCAACTTTGATGTTATTATTTGCGCCGTGGTTTAACCTTTTCAATCTTTATCTGAGGCACTGTGAGCCCTGCCTGCATTTCAAAGAAAAACAGAGAATAAAATTAATTGTTTAACCACCTGTTACGAATGTTATCTAGCCAGCCAGCGTCGACAGCCTATAACACCAAGCACTCAGACTATAAAGGAAGAGGGGAAAGGCCACGCAAAAGGTGGATTGAGGGTGTCAAGGAACCCTGAAATATCATAATGGTATTTCAATTGGAAGAGCTGCATAGCTGTTCTACCATAGAAAACTGCATCTCCCCTCTACGATTAACAGCAAAAGAGGATTTAAAAAGTAAAGTGAGTATCTAAGACGTTCTCAACGAGCGGGTTACTGATTACTCAGACAATATTCACTGACCAATAAATGTAGCAGTGAACCCTTTTACTGCCTTCCCTACCTCTATTTAGGGCTTTTTGGTGAGTCTATGAAGCGCATTCCAGCGTTACATGAATTTTGATTCGTAAACACTTTTCCAGGAGGAATGCTCTATTGCCCAAGCTGTTAGCCATACAATGAAGGGGTTAAGAGTGAAAGAAGAAGAGTTTACCTTTGCGTAACGGACGCCTACTTGGAAATAAATTTTCTTCAAATGTCGAAGTTTTTGTTTGGATTTTAATATTGTTTGATTCTTTTTCTTTGCGCTTTTACTGATTACAGAATGCTGAAGAATTTCTCGCAGGAAACATGCAGGCAAAGCTGTAGGACTACAATGATATATTACGATAGCCCACCTTCGAAAAGAAAAAAAGATGAAATTTTAATTTGAACCAAAAAGGGCATCCGTGAATAAAATACAATAAGTCCTGCGGAATTGTAACAATGAATTAACAACCACTACTTCCACCTACGTTTCTTCCCCAAATTAGAATAAACTCTGCTGGTGCCGGAAACAGGTATACTAGTTTCCGGAGTAAGAGCTGGTCTCCTTATGCGCAACGCGACGTCGCATCCCGTGTTGTCCTTGCCGCTCTAAAATCAATCAAGTAAGATTTTAAAGAACCCGTCTCCTTACATTCAATGCGCATTCTAGTCGCACGCAACCGTCGTCTGCGATCGGTTCATGAAGCGATGGAGGGTCTCGTCGCGTGCGACAGACTGGGGGTATGACAGGTTTGAACATCACCATTGGTCAATATACCTAGCCAAGGAGTTCCGGTTGACACACCGTGTATGGTGTGGTGTGTTGTGTTGTGGGGTGTGTGTGTGTGTGGGGGGGGGGGGGGGGGTATGTGTGTGTGTAGAATGTTCATATTCATTTGGACCGAGTGCAAGTTTTGTGAATGTAATATTGTTGTTGTTGTTGTTGGGGTTTTTTAACGGACATCAAGAGGAGGAGGAGGGCTTACACGAGATTGGTCATCTACGGATTCCAACATGTGTGTGACTCTGAGAAAACCCGTCACACGGTGAAAGTATCTGGTGCCTTTTTGCATGTTATGTAAGACACATCTGTCCCGAGCATTTTTCACTTTTTTAAGTGCTATTGGTCTTTCTGTGAAAAGTTATGGCATTTTAAAGTGCACATGGGTCCGAAAATGAAGTTTTGAGAAAACGGGCTTTAAATTTTGTTTGCTTTGGTTGCAAAACTAAAATTAAGTAAATGATAATGCTCAATCACTTTGAAACAGAAAACTTGCAGTACACCCGAAAAAAAATACTTTGCAGAGCAGAACGAAGAACTTAGATCCAATTAGGAAGAGTTGGCATTTGGTTTTGAAGGGCAGGAAATAGAACAGAAGAAGGTTCAACGGCACTTATGAAAAAAACAAAAAACGTTTCAGAAATGAAACACGAAGATGCCCAACTCTTGTAACTATATGTGATGTTTAAATATTAATTAATGCCCCCTGGGATTTCCCGAAACGACAATACATTCTCTTTTTATTGGTGTATAATGTGTGGGGGTTCCCGTGGAAAGAATGCGTCCATCCGATTAAGTAAATGTTCCCTCTGTTTGTATTGGAATTCGGCGTAATTCGGAGACGATATGTGATCAAAAAGAATTCTTTTAAAACATTTAGAATAATTTTTGAGCAAATTCTTAAATAGAAATGATGTAAAAATGGTTTATCTTTGTAAAATTCAGATATAATATCGTTTTCGATGACAACTTCAGTGCCTATTTTCGGGGGTATCTCAAAATAAAATTCCGCACAAATGTCAGTGGCTCGTAGAACTCCCATCTAGTGTACTTTGTACATCCTTATCTATCTTGACATTAAAATTTGCCACTGTGTGTGTATGTGTGTGTGTGTGTGTGCGTGTGTGTGTGTGTGTGTGTGTGTGTGTGTGTGTGTGTGTGTGTGTGTGTGTGAATTGCCATTTGCTCCAGGGTCTAGCCAGTCACACGTAGTTAAATGTTGCGACGCGCATTAGGAGACAGTTTTGTCGCTTTTGTCGTAAGGGAAGGAAACTTTTGGCGCGATGTGGTCTCGCATAGGGATACACCTCGTTACTCATCACTGGCTACTGTCGCGCACGACAAAACCTCGCGTCCCGCATAAGAAGACATAGGCTTACTTGAGTTGGAAACTGTCTTAATTTCAGACAAAAATAAATTTCAAGTAAACAAATGACAATAAAATAGATAAATAATTCTTTTTTTTAATAACTAAAATCCCAAACAAAAAAACATGATATTTCATTTGTTACAATGTTCTTTATTATTAATTTGTGTCTCTCTCTCTCTCTCTCTCTCTCTCTCTCTCTCTCTCTCTCTCTCTCTCTCTCTCTCTCTCTCTCTCTCTCTCTCTCTCTCTCTCTGTGTGTGTGTGTGTGAGGGTGTTGTTGAAAGGAGCATTGTGGTGATATTAGTGGGCGTGAATGCGTATATATTTATATAATATACATATATTGTCATATATGTATATATGATATATATGATATATATATATGTTTATATAAATATAAAATGATATATATTATATATATATTTTTATATATATATATATATATATATATATACATACAGAAAGAGAGAAGGGGGGGGGGGGCAGGGTGTTGAAATCAGGCGCTCGTCAAAATCATGAAAGTAAAGAAACTGGCTTTTTCCACGGGTAAAAAGTGTATTTATATTGTAGGCCGTTTGTTAATATAGTGTAGTTATCATTAGTAGAACTAATTATAGATAGTTAGTCTTCGTCTGTCGAAGTGGGGAAAAAAACCTTGCAAACGTATTAAAATATCAATGTTCACGAAACTTTGCTTGGCATTCCAGTGAGCCAGCTACCAACCTAAGGTTTAAATTTTAAAAATCTTGATCCAGAGATAAAGTTCTTGTGTCTTACTGTAAATATCGCACTCTGGATGCACACACAGGATCAGTACAATAAATGGCTGACAATGTCGTGGCTTACAAATTTCTCATTTAAAGACAATATGAATTATATATTTAAGAATAACCCGAGTCTCAACACCCTTCCTCGTAAGAGCGTTGGCAATACTCCCAGAATACGCCATCACCAGGCACTGTTTTATATCCGTGGTTTTATTGCTCGCAGTGTCACTGCAAGTATAAAATATCCTTGACACTATGTCTTTTGTCAAACTGACAATGCTACAACCCCGCACAATTACACAAAGTAAGGACGACTGGGGAGGACTTATCTTCTGTAACGATTGTTATGTATACTATAAGCTTAGCAATGTCCAAAAGAAGCGTGAAGATGGATCACTCAAACTTCGTGTTAAAACCTTGCAACACACACTCGTACAGCATACAAATTTAAAGCTAAATAAATTCTGCATCATCTGATACATTAGTATTTCATCTATGTTAAGAATAGCCTTAGATAATTATAGTCACTAAAAAGTGACCTTAAGAAAATAGACTTTGCAAAACTGAGGGAAATCAAAGAAACGTAAACGTTTGTTCTGGTCTGTATTGAGGTGCATCAACGCTGGTATCGTATTAATCTCAAATCAATTAGGAATATTATTTTCTCTGCAATAAACAGCACCTTCTAATGATATTTTCAAACAGACTGGAGAACAGAGCAGTCACAAATACCAAGAAAACTTGGAAGCAGCATTAAGTAATGTGCTCATGAGTATTTTGTATTTGTTTAGGAGCCATTGGAATCGTGTGGAGCTCGAACCTTTTTTTTTTGCTCATGGACTGTGCTAGTTGGATTTTGGACAGTGAGGAACAGATGCAACGAAACTGCTTTTGGTTTTGGGTCATCTGAGGTGGAATGAACAAAACCGCCCTGGTGAGCATCCTTAGATGGCTTCGTTTAGGGGACTACATCACGCATGTGCTAGAACGTTATGTCTTATCCTTATATGATCTACTCCAAGTAAACGTCTCCATGCATGACAAAGCACTTCTCACGGAGCCCATTCAGAAGACAATTCTTGGAAAACCAAACCATATCAGTGTTGTAGTGGTCAAGAGTAAATATCCCCGATATGAATCCTACAGTATTTGAAGACTCAAGAAACAGTGGCTGAAAAAAAGCAATTATCCTTCCAATTTCGATCCTATGTTTGCAACTCACTGTGTCGTTTGGAATAAAGTGACAGATAATTACGTCCAAAGTCCAAAATGTAATAGAGTCCTTTCCCAAAGAGGCCGTGCTCTACACTAAACCAATGGCTCCTCAACAAAATAATATTGAGCACATTTAAGTGCTAAGTCCAAGTTTCTCGTGGTATTTGGGACTGCTCTTTATTCCGATCTATTTGAAACTATCGTAATTAAATATTGTGCCTTGCGGAGAAATCTTCTTGGCGCCCTATTTAAAATACCAGGGAGAACGAGACACAACGCTACCGAAATCACTCCTTTCCAAGTCACCCTATTTGAGAGTACATGTATTTTGTCAATGAACGTGCACTGGATGAAAGTATTTTACTCACCGTTCAGTCCAGTACAACTTTCCCAGGTGTTTGAATAAAAATGTAGTTCACCGTGATAAAGTTCTGTTATAATTGGATGTTGCGATGGTTTAATGCGTTTTCTACTGTTCCTTTTAGTTTCATGATCCCTCTGTTGATGTCTCTGTCGATCCCTCATTTGATCAAACAAAACCTTTAGAATCACCGGTCCTGCGGCTTCCACGAAATTGATCACTTGTTCCCAGTTTCATTACAAGTTCTGCTATAAAGGACCACATAATAAAAATAAACCTTTGTGCCTGATTCTACTTTTATTTACTGTTGAATAATGTTCCCTACAGTTGAACATGTCGTACTCTGAATTGTTATTTTTCATACCTTTTATTTCCTATTGATCTGATCTGTTTTTGTTTGTATAGGTGGCTTTGAGGTGGACAATCGATAATGTTCCACCGAAATCACTTACATCCACAAAGGAGTGGAATGCATCGACTTCAATCTTATTGGATCACACAATAAAATAGGTATATTATGTAGGTACATGTAGAATAGTATAGAGTAGATTAGAATAGAATATATATATATATATATATATATATATATATATATATATATATATATATATATATATATATATATATATATAATATATATATATACATATTTCATCATCACCCGGTGCCTTGCCGACTGGTTTGAGCGATAATGGACCTCCACTTCACTCTGTTTTACATATTATAGGCTACTGAACGTCATTAAAAACGCAACAGTTCATTTGCCGATTCTGTACACTTTTGTAGTATTTAATGGATATAGATTAAAAGGCGTGTTTTTTTTTAAGTTTATTCATTTTACAACACATTTTGTGAACCATTTTTATCACATACTTCAAATGATTTCGAAACCTGGCTTTCCGTCTTTCGGAGTACCCTCTCTATACACAAATTTGCAGATATCGCACAAATCGAAACTTAAAAGATCTCTCACTCTTAGTAAACTGTATGGCCATCATTAACATGCATAAAAACGAAAAAAACGTTGTCACATGGATTTTATAACATTTTGATTGTTTTGTTGAGAAACTCTAACCCATTTTCTAACCCAATTGCAGCAGATTCGCAAAACGGCCTCTCGCACGCACTTTGCGAATGGGTTCATCCCTTATGTGCGCTGTTGGAGACATGTCGAGTACGTACACCGACTAGTCCATGACATTCATGTTATGACCATGCAGAAACTGTAATGATTGTTATGTGAGGGTAGGAGTATCGCGATGGATGACTGAGAACTTCTGATTTTTGTCCGTGCTGTTGCGCCCAGTGAATACGGCGCTGTTGTCGAGGATTCGTATAAGAGCACTTCTAAAATATAAGGCGTTTTTGTTAAGTCCAGAATAACTACTCTGTGCCCCACACTGATTGAATTTTTTTTTTAATGCACTCCTTGTGTGCCTTTAAGAAGTTACTTTTGCAAGAAAGAAACGATTCCACAGATGGGAAAGCAACATTTGTCTGTCATGAGCAGGGCTGGTTACTCGAGGCTGACCTATTTGATGTCTATCCTGGACATTACAAGTATGCTATAATCTTTGGATTAATCGAGAAACAATACATACTGCATTTTAGCTGTCTTGGTGCTTCTCGGGCAGATTTTCCGCTCTGAATTAGACGAAGGCAAAACTTGCCGTCAGCTTCACTAAGTTGAGGCTGCTTGTAATTAAATAAAAATCAAAACTGATTCCGAAAATTACCGGACGCTTGTTTGGAAAGAGCCACTTAATCTCTTGAAAGTGAATTAAATATTTTTCATGAGTAAGATTGCGTCTCATTTAAACATTTTACCAAAGCACAGGTAACTACGCTGTGATGAAAAGTACTCTTGGAAATAGCAAACATCGTTCTTAGGCGAGTGACTTAACTATTACTCACCTTTGTCTTCAAAAATTGAGGCGATCAGAGATTATTTGATGTTCTTACTATCATTTAAAAACCGTTGCGTTTTTAATGGCGTTCAGTATATATACATGTATATATA
>NW_004797497.1:582699-584303 GCF_000002075.1 Aplysia californica | reverse complement strand
ATGTATATTCATATATTTAGCTCGGCCCCCTCTCGAAGAAAGGAATGATCGGTGCATTAACATCAACTGAAAATCATTGGCCTATTAAATTTAGACTCTGCTGGAATGAAGAAATAAATCTTGAGAGATGACAAAAAAAAGTAAAGGTCTAGATCTATACTCTCAATACAAAATGCGCCAAGCGAAATATCACTTTCGGCTTATCCGTTGTGAAGGACAGCTATGCAGATTTGTTTCGTCGAGTTTCTCAGTGAAATAATCACAACGGCCAAAAAAGGACGACAAATTGTTGTCAAATACATTTTTTAAATTCAGGAAATTAATTTTTAAAAATATCGGGCTCTGTCATGGGGACCTATCTATCTTTTTGCAGGTACTTGCCAACTTTCAACTTTGTAGCTGTCGTAGTTTTATAGGAAAAATGACATATAATGTGTTTCCATCTTGCTGAATATTATATTATAATAGATATATACCCAGCGGCAATAGAAACTTTCCACTTCGTTTTTCGCAACTGCGCCCTAGTTCACTTTAGTAAGTGAGAGAAATTTCGCACATCACTCACCATGTACCCAACGATGACTCTGCGCTGATCTTTTTCAAGAACAAAAATATAACCACGTGGTCACGTGGTCAACACGTTTTGTGACTTAAGTTCTGCCGAAAATATTGTAGAACCATAAAACAAGTTACACAGGCATTCCATCTGGTTTTTGTAGACTTGAATTGCTGTACAAGATACAAGGAGCGCTGTTGGGCAATTTTAATACTCTTAAGCTATACTTTCGGCCCGTAGAGTGGTGAGGATGCTTCATTGCTCCCATCCTACCATCAATATCCTGAATGGTTTGTTCAAAGTCACTGGAGTTACACCTGACAGACCCAGACCAGGTAGATCACAGGTTGATACGGCCAAAAAAGACAGACATAATATACTGTTCTGGTATCTTTTAGATCACTTTCTCGTAACGACCAGCTCTGCATGTCAAATTTCATACAAACACTGAAGAGTCATCAGCGGTAGAAGGATACAGTGGCCATAAAACACATTCGGACATCGAGCAAGGCAGCCTTAGACCAACGTTTGCCGTCTTTCCAATAATTACGCTTGAACTGACTGGGCCCAAGAGGGAGCTCCCAAAATGACATTGACATTGTACAACGACTTGGACAAGCCTTGATTCAAGTGTGGAACTGACTGCCACAATAATTAATTAAAATGAAAATTTTAAAAACGACTCAATCAATGTACAGAATATGTCAAGCCGCATCATTGCAAGGGGCTATAATGGCCGCTACTGACGTGAGATTTTGAAATCAAGGGGTACAAAGTAACTGTTTGTTCTTAACACTGTACAACTATATGAGGTATAATAACATTTAAAAACCCAAAAGGTAACTTACTTCTTGACATACTTTGAAATATGTCTGTGTCAATTTTTTTTTTATATGTTGAATAATAACCACAATACAGACGTCTTTCCAAGTGGACAGTTTCTATTGCTGCTGTATACATACATATATGTGAGGCAGCGTGGTGGAATCAGGCAGTCGTCAATTTTTGGGCATATAGAGTTATTGGTATCATCTTAAAGCTTGTTCAG
>NW_004797497.1:580832-582107 GCF_000002075.1 Aplysia californica | reverse complement strand
AGAGAGAGAGAGAGAGAGAGAGAGAGAGAGAGAGAGAGAGAGAGAGAGAGAACAAAGTGACAAAAACAAGTCTGGCAGTTTTTGTAGTTGACATCTAAAGAAATATGTGAAAACATCAAACGTTATAACAAATCAACTCCAACAATATATGTACAGTGGAAATGGGTACCCCAACATGAAAAAAGATCACAAACATTCAGGTTTTAAATACACGATTCAGAAACGAGCGTGCCCTCCATCATATTAAGCCAAGCATCTATTGTTCAGAGACCTAACCACGTTTGTCAGGAACACTTGTGGAATAGCATTCCACTTTTGCTGAAGTTTGTGAAAAAGCTGGTCAAAATTGCCTGTTGGTGCGTTATTTTCCTGACCACAGCGCCCTAGCTTGTCCCAAAAAATGTACACCTGAGTTTAGATCAGGGCTACTTGTGGACCAAGAAAATCTGCTAGATCTAGTCTAATTCCATTATGAGCAATATAATCGTTGATAACACGAGCAAGGAGTGGCCTAACGTTGTCGTCTGGGAAAATTGCATGGGCACCAAACAGTTGAAACTTTAAAACCACTGGAGGTTGTATAATCTCAGCACGACAACGAATGTCGTTGAGCTTGCCTTTAACGAGATTGAGAGGGGTCCTGTTATGAGGACTTTTCCCACCCCACACCATCACAGAACCTTACCAAATAGCGGACTTTTTCCACAAAACAGTCGTCATGAAAGCGCTGACTACGACATCTCCACACTAAAATGAGGCCATGATGCGACTCCAACTGGTTGATGAAAAGGAAATGACCCCAATCAGCCCGTGTCCACCTCTGATGCTGTGCATTCCACCGTCAGTGTGCTTCTCTATCGTCTTGGGTGAGCTGGTGTCTGCAGACGGGACGTCTAGAATGCAACTCCAATTCTAGCTGGCGATTTGTAACAGTTCGAGTGCTGATATTTGTGTGAGTAGTTTGTCTGAGACGCTGCTGGTTGAAAGAAGCTGTTATTGTTCTAGTTGACCTGGGCCTCTCAAATCAACGGTTTTCGTCAGTACTTCCGTTATGTTGGTACCGGTCTTGTAGTAAGCTGACTACAGAAGGCGTAACACCAAATCTCCGAACTACATACTTTCACGGAGACACAATATTGCTCACCGAACAGACCAATGCATATTTCTCAGATGCTTGAAAAAGCAGTTCACTTTGATTAAACTCTGTTATAATTGGATGTCGTGATCAATAATGCTGTAGTTTGTGTTTGTGTGTGTGTGTGTGTTTGGGTGTGT
>NW_004797497.1:564186-580732 GCF_000002075.1 Aplysia californica | reverse complement strand
TGTGTGTGTATGTGTGTGTGTGTGTGTGTGTTTGTGTGTGTTTTGGTTTTTTTCAGTTGCATGATTCATCAGTTATTGATTCCTCAAAAACCTCTGATATGTACGTCTGTGCCTTTATTTTTGTTTTTGGCTTTTGAGGTGGGCAATGTATTACGCAGCATTAAAATCAAAGGTTTCACACAGGAATGGTGTGCAATAATATCGATCTTTTCGGATCACATACTCCAATGAGTATATCATTGCAATATAATATAAATATAATATAATAATACAATATAGTATAAACTGACAATAATTTTATATAATACAATGCTATCGCTGAAAATTGCATAAAACTAGGTTTTTACCCAACTGAAAGTAACTTTACTTACCATCATTATGACACTGTTTGATTATCATAATAATCTGTGCGCTCGTACAGCCACACTGGTATGACTATACAGTGTCACAATGTTTGTAAATCTGTTCAGTCGAATAACTCTGAAATTGGAGGGTTTTTTTATAATTAAATGGCAAATTCCAAACTTAAGATTTCTACACACACACACACACACACACACACACACACACACACACACACACACACACTCACACACACACATACATACACACACACTCACACATATATATATACATGTACACACTTATAAATAGTTTAAAATATATTTCAAGTCTCCACCATCGTCAGTGGTTGTCATGGCTTGTTCAATTGTGAGTTGCTTTACTATAACTTGTCCATCCTCTGTTGCGTTAAACATCATGGGCAGATGCAGTTTTCTATGGTAGACCAGCTCTGTAGCTCTTTCAGTTGGGATAGTTTACTTTCTTAGGGTTTCATTGACTCCCTCAATCCATCTGTAGCCTGAATACTTGATATTTTAGGCTTTCGAAGCTCGTAGGTTAGGTGAGATTTTTAACAAATAGCGAACCACTTTATTCTCTTTTTCTCTGAAACTCAGACAGGACTCTGTGCCTGTGGTTGCTCTTACTTCTCGATTTCTTTTCGTGTCTCTTCATGTGATGTTGAATCGGATGTTTTGGGGACTATGGCTGTCAGCTAACTTTTATAACTTATATTTTTATATGTGAGGCAGCATGGTGGAATCAGGCTCTCGTCAAAATAATCAAAGTGAAGAAACTGGCATTTTTCCGCAGGTTTGTGGATTGTTATCATTTTTTTGTTTTTTGGCTCAACACTTTTCATGCCCATTAAACAACTCATTTCTGTGTGGATTTTTCTCAAAAACGTTGATTAAAGGCACAAAAAAATGTAAATTTTCAGTTACCACGGGCTCTTAAGCTAAGGAAATAACTAGTCTTTGGCGACCATTTTGTTAATTATTTTACCTCTGAAAACAGGTGACCCCCACCTCCTTCTTTCTCAAATATCTCGACTTGTATTAAAGATAAATGGATATTTTTTTCATCCAAAGAAAGACAAGTAAACAAGCTTTAAGATGATACCAATAACTCTACATGCCCAAAAATTGACGAGAGCCTGATTCCACGGCACTGCCTTACATATGCTCATTTTCATGTCAAATTCCTTGCAGCTGTTTTTCAGTTATGCTGTGTGATGTTGGGGGTTGTGTTGGTCTGGATGAATAACACATTGGTCGTCTGCAAAATATAAACATTATTTTAAGCTGGTTGGGCTTTGGTTTGCGTTTTTCGCTATTGTGTCTATATAAATTAAAATAAGGAGGGGAATTAAAATGCATCCATGTCGTACTCAAGATCTTACATTGAACCAATCTCAATTGCCTTCCTTCATTCTCACTGTGTTTCTACTCTGGGTATATAGAGCTTTGATAATGTCTAACAGTTTTTCTCTGACGCCATGCATACTTTTCAAGTTTCTTACAAAGTTTGGAATAGTTCACTCTGTCAAAAGCCTTCTCCTGATCTATGA
The DNA here is from genome assembly GCF_000002075.1 of Aplysia californica. Classification (NCBI taxonomy): domain Eukaryota; kingdom Metazoa; phylum Mollusca; class Gastropoda; order Aplysiida; family Aplysiidae; genus Aplysia; species Aplysia californica. The sequence goes on along the minus strand of NW_004797497.1, from coordinate 578,820 downwards.
AGACGAAGTTGGAATCCTTGTGTTCAAAGGTTTTCTCGCAAAGATGCCTTAGTGCGAATACAGCATTCGTGAGTCCTCTTCCCTTTCGGAATCTGTAAAGAGCTTTGCTCAGGTTTCTCTCTATGTCTGGTCTTATCCGCTGTTCTATTATCCTCGCGTATGTTTTCCCTGCGTGGCTTAACAAAGAGATGCCTCTGAGCATAATGGGAACACTAGTCTTTGGACATTTCCTTTGCTCCCAGGCTCTATTAAAAATTTGCCACAGCCACAGTATATCGGTGTTTCCTTAAGCTTTTATTGCTTCCTCTGTAATGTCATCTTTTCCTTGGGCTTTGTTCATGGTGCTGGTATTGAGTGCAGTTTCAATTTCTCTTGACAGTTTTGGTGGTTCTGTTTGCTCTGCAAACAAGTGTTTTCAATCTAAAAATATTTAGATGTTGAATCTGTTTCATTTTGATTTTCTTGGTAAATAGTGAAAAGCCCTTCACTGTGCCAATAAATTGAAATGCTTGAAACAAATCAATCACAAATACATCAGAATCGAAACCTATATGATGAAGAATAAAAACATCCACATTGTTTTACTGTTTTTGCCAGATAATCTACTCTTTTTCTGCCAGAAAAATCATAATCTCCAGAAATTGAACTTTCTGGAAAGCTCTGCGACACTTTTAACAGTTGTAAACCCTGAATGTCTTCTCAACGTGGTGAATTTGTCATGTATTTTTTCCCTCATAAACTCATAACCTCCTGTGCCTAATTCAACCTCTCTGCCAGCCTTGCTGTCATTCAACTCGACTTTGAGGAAGCCATGCACTCAGCAGTTGCGCGTTGACCTCAATTTTTCATATTAAGTTCCACTACTTTCATCTGGGTCAGTCGCGGTACAAATTTTAATCTTTAACAAAGTTAATGTTTTGGACCCGGTCCAAACTTCGGAGACATGGCTTCAGGATATGGGATATGGGTCAAACTCAAGCTCGTTTTTTTTTACTGTTTTATTTTATTTTTTTAATGTATTTATTTATTTATTTATTTATTTATTTGCATATTATTTTTTAAATTTTATATATTTATTTATTTGTTGTTGTTGTTGTTGTTGTTGTTTTTGGAGGGGGAGTTGGCGTCTACGGTGCCAGAGATTGATTTCAGTGACTGCTTTACGTTCTTTGTTTATTCATATACGCGGATGCCGAAAAGGCTTTTCCTTTCTCAGACGCTAATTTGGAATATGACATCGCTAGTGGTGCCGCATTTCCACCATTTATGCGGAACAATCAACATGAAGGACGCACCACTAACTCTTGTGAGAGCTGCCGTTGGCATTTTGGGGGAATAGCACCTGGAACAGAAAAGTACCGCGCTGAAGATGACAACAGCTATAAGAAATACCAGGAGACGTTGTCGATATATCCAGACAAGAGCAAGAAAAGCTGAACCCATTGACTGCTTACAGTTCGCTTTGCGTGCCAAGCAAGTAATCAAACCATTACTCCACGGATATTGATTTTTAAAAAAGGACACAAATAGTCTCTTTTTTCGGACACACACTGTTTCCAGGAGAAATATTACGGCTCATGCCCTTTAAACAGGTTCATCCATTTAATGACAGAACATGAAAAGGAGAACTCTGTTTGGAGAGCTGATGAAAACGAAGAGAAGATCAGCGGTGTAACGCCAAGAGGTATTTGTTTACCGAGTGCATAATTGATTAATCGAAGCCTTGCTTGTAGTTTTCATGTCCTGGTGAGTCAAAAGAAATTTGAAACAATTGTTTGAAGACTGCGGTATTCTTTACATTAGGTAGTATATTCCAATTTCGTCAGCTTTCCTATTGTGTCACAACTTCCCCTCCCACCACCCTTTCCCGTTACCCTTTCCCATTTTCAGCTTAAATAAACACTGCCCATTCAACTATCTAAAAACGTTGAAAGCACATTGGCACATCCAAGAATGAGTCACATTCTCTTATTTATCAAGACTAGATCTAGATCTAGACGTAAAATTCCTCTTCTTATTCCGGTAGTTTATTGGCATGATCGGTTCGGACGGGTTGGGTCATCCAACCACAACTCCAGTGCAAACGACGAATAGACACCCACCTTGCTACATTAAATTTGATATTGAAATTAAAGCAGACACCCTTGACTTCTGGAATCCGAGAATCCTGGAACACGTCTCACATTCGACACCATGGGGCGTTGTTACGAGGGTATATGCAGGAATTACCTCTTGACAACATAGCCATGTTCTCATATAATGGCTTAAAGTAATGCAATTGCTTCGTTAAAAGGTTCTTGAATCCTATAGGCTTGGAAACTCTGAATATCTTTCAATCAGCCTCTCCAAATCAGCACTGTCCGTTGTCGCATTCCGTGTACAAATAAAAGATCTGACCTTGGCATGACAACACATTGCGTCCTATAACTCACCAGCTACAACTCTTGAAATCGGCCGTTCTCACAAAACCAAAAGCTTTGGTTTTGCGAGATTTGATAGAGTTTTATCAAAATTATCCCTTTCTCCCCCCCCCCCCCCTCCCCACCCCGCCCTCCTTTATTCGAGGAAAGAAACAATCTGACTGGCAACTGTATCAAATGGGCAATATTCCATGGGCATAAGTCTTCAGGCAACAATACGTTTTTTCGCAAGAGTGCTTTTTTTTTTGTTCCGTACAACTGTGGCTTATTGCTACGCCTGTCTAAACAGCCGTCCAAAAAGAAGTGGAAACTTTTAAAAGAATATGTTTAACTTAGATCTAGATGATTTGATGCGTTGCAATTGAATTAATGAACATGCTAGTCTTCAGGTTTACAGTGTTTTTTTTTTTTTACCATATTACTTGATTTCTCACCCACACCCTGACTATAACCCAATGAATATTATGTAACAAACTATTTGAACGGGGTGGCTAGATTTGATGTACTTCATTGCCAAAGTACAATGATACCAACTGTTTTCTTTCTTTCATTATTTTTTTTTTTTTTGCTTTCTGTAAGAGAGAAAGTGCTGTATTGATTTCATTCTGTATACTTGCTGTCGTTTTCAGAAAGTTAGCTTGGGGACTTTGAAAATAGAAAACAGACCAGTAAAATCTTCACAAAATGGGCACCTTACTTTTAAGAAAGCTCTTAAATCAAAAACGTGAAAAGTAGGCCAATTCTGGATTTTTACACTCAATGCATTTGTATTTAGATCTAGATCTAGCTCTATGAGAATTTGGAATGTGTTGGCAAATTTAGTTTTAAGCTCCTAGTCAGAACATGAAATTGTGTTATCTTGGATCGAGGTGCATTTATTTCTACTGGGAGCTACCTAAACACCTTTCGTATATGTATGTACTGAATGCACGTCATTTGCAAAAATAAGATGTGCAAATATTTCATTTTTTTGGCTAATTTTTATATAGCATACCTTTTAATTCTGTTCAAGCAAAATGAACATGTTCTTTGGAACCCTTCACACTAGCTGCTCTTCGTTTATGGCCATAAATATTATAAATCCTTAACATTTAATATCTAAGCGCCTTTTTATTGATTCTCAATAGGCCTTATGCCTAATTTAGGAAGAAGCGTTGCATTATCACTGCGCATTCCTGCGTTTCACCCTTTACTTCGTTGTCTACTGTTTCCCATGAAAAGTTTTGAAATTCCATCATTTTTACGCTAACTTTTAGTCATTTTTTGTGTTTAGTAAATTTTATGGAGTGATAATCTATTTTATTTGTAAACATATTTGAGCTGTTTTTGGAAGTTTCTACTATTCTAAAACTGGACGTGTTTTTGGTAAAAGTAAAAGGCAAAATTGGGCGTTTGTAAAAATATGTATGGTGAAACTTCGAAGACATTATTTTTTCTCACATAGTGCGTTTTCCCAATTCAGTTTCCACGACCATATAATATATATATATATATATATATATATATATATATATATCCCCTACCCTCGGGGGATATATATATATATATATACTATATATATATATATATATATGAATTATATATATTAATAATAATAATCATCTTGATAATCATCATCATCATCATCATCATCATCATCATCATCATCATCATCACCAAAAGCACCACCACCATCATACTTTTTCAATTTCCAGTGTGCTTGCACACAGGATTAAGTCTAGATTTTTTTTAAAGATCAAGATATTGGGCACAGACAATTGCAAACTTTACCAAAATGCAGAAATACAGAGAAGAATAAATTTCAATCCTAGCACTTATCTCAAATAGTTCACTGAAATCGAAATTCTATATTTTACCGTAATTGGCCTATAGTTCAGGTTGAATTGTATATAATTAAGTCATCACCATCAAGTATTTTGTCTGGAGCAGACATTGGTGGTTATGGTTCTCTATCCTTAACTTTCAATCGTAGCTCTCATGAATGAGTCTTTGTTCAATATAATATTAGTTGCAAAGATAACCGAGAACATACGAATAGACAAATCAAGCCAACGGCCTGGCGATATGTCTCAATCAACTTCGTAAGCCCTTAATCTATATCTTGACCGATGTAGTTTCAGTGTCCGAGTGAACTATTGACAGATTTTGAACTACATTTTGATACAGCATACTGCAGTCCACACCATAATATATATATATATATTATAGGGCAAGTCAAAAAGTATACTTTGTTCCAAAATTTTGTCACACACATTATTTCACAATATTATTCAATAAGAATTGCAGCACAGATGATAAGTATGACTTGTGAGACTTATGGGACTCTCCCGTGCATATGGAGACGAAAGAAATCATAAACCAGAAACAGTACGAGGGCAAAGTGTTAGTATAGTTTTCCCACGATTCACCTTAACACTAATGTATCCTACACATAAAATTTGCTTTAAATCACACCAAAAATGTGTTAACACACCTTACACACTATAAAAATCAGTGCCTTTTTAACAGTTGGGTCATTTGTTTACCTGTTGTCAAATTAACAAAACTGAAAAATGCAGTACGTGAACGCGCTCCCGGTATGATAAATTCCAGAATTGCGCAATATCAACCGGTCTTTACCTAACAAAACAACCGCGAGATGATCTTAACTGAAAGACTAGAAACAGGCCGCACCCCCCGCAAACTCGTCTGGAACTAAAGGCTGCACTTCACAGAGAATGACAGGGGATTCCTCAGTTAACCATAAGGACACTAACTCAGTCAATGAACAGACGTTTGTCACTCTAAATCAAGCCGGAAGAGGTCACACGCTATACTGGGCAAACTTTGATTTGAAGTTTGCAAGTGTCAGTGTGAAAAAAATGACCCCCCCCCCTTGACTAAGGAATGACCTTGGCCAACTTTTTAAACGTCATATTGGCAGAAAATGAATAGAGACCATGTGTACCAAATTTCGCTTTGCTATGTCGAATGGTAAATGAGTTATTGTACTTTGAAGATGGGTGTGATAGAACTTTTGCAGCACGGTATAATACAAGTTTTTCGCTATTTTGCGCAATTTGGCATCATATTTTTTAAAAATCAGCTCACAAGCCCATGCACTAATGCACTCAAAGTGTTAATATTTAAGTTTCTTTGATTTTTGCTTGAATGACGTCACTTTAAAAATGGTTACACCCTTGGTGGTCCGTCAGAAGCAAAGGGCTGTGATTATATTTCTTGTTTTAGAGGAGGAATCCACCATTAACACCAAAAAGAGGCTTCAAAGTGTTTACAGGGACCAAGCTTTAGATTTTGTCACTGTATTTAGATGGGTCAGACGTTTCGAGCAATGGACCGGGAGATGAGGAAGAGGTGTCCTCGTGCTTGTCAGACAAGCATCATCCCTAATAATCATGGCAACCGTGCTTTGGGACGTTCATAGCGCACTTCTCACACATTTTCACTAACAGGAATAATTACCAATTTTGAAGCCTGCACTGAAACTACTGAAAGCAAGAATTTGACGAATCAGACCATAATATAGGAACAGGGAAAGAGTGTCGTTTCATCATGGCGATGCCAATCTGCATACCAGTACAAGAACAAGGGAGACAATCACCCCATTGTAATGGAAAAACACTGAAACACCCAGCTAATTCTCCTGATTTTGTTCCTTAAGACTTTCACCTTTTCGGTCCTGGGAAAGAACTGTTTTGGAAAAGATGGAGAAATCGAGACTGCTGTGGGAAAATTTGGTTTAACAGCCTGTTCAGATCTACGAAACTGTCTTGTGGACTTAATAAAAGGTCGACTGTGACTAATGAAGGAAAGGGAGATTGTGAGAAATAGAAAGCTGATCCTTGGCTGCTCCCCTCAAATTGAGGTATGATAGTTGTACATTTAGCTGCGTTCTTTTTTCTTAAAGTTACGTACATAGGCGTTTTAACACACCCGCCTAAGCTCAGCCGTTGTTGAGAATAACATTGATTCAGTCACAAACTAGACGGTACTTGATATGTTTTAATAATTATTATTTGTGACCAGTTCTGGTCAAAGACTTCAACTCGTTGTTAGTCTGGGCAATATCGTTTACACAGGGCTGGTTTGTAGCCAAGTAAATCAGATTAAATTGGTCACTTAGGTCATTTTTGCATTTATTGCGTTATATATTATGCACTGTTAGGATAAGAGGAGTAAAGGGAGGAAGTGTGGACTTTAAACGGGTTACGAAAATATAGCTCGAAAGTAATAAGAATGACACTATAAAATTATAATAAATTAGTGAATGGGATTATTTGTATGGAGATTGGTCAAGTTAATATTATGGAGTTGGTGAGAGATAAGTTTGAGTAGGAAATGGAGAAGAGAAAAGCAAGATTGCAATTATATGATTATGCAAGGGGAAGTCAAAGTCAGGTTGAGAGGACTGGAAAACAAGCAGACACAAACAAAGGAAACTACCGCAAAAACAGTCTAGACAAAGAACAACGACTACGGGAGCCTCGGAGAGTGACTCAATAGTTGATAACTTGCGGGATAGAGAATAGATACCACTGCAGAAACGGAGGGTGGACAGTGACAGAGGTAGGAATTATTTCCTACTGATTCAAGTTTGCGACAAAACGTTTTCGATAGTCTTAAATGATTTCTAGGAGTGGGGATGGGGATGGGGTGGGGATTTATGTTTCATCATTTTACTAAAAGTAATTTGTGTCAGCTTATTTGTCATTCTCTCATCTACCAATATTTATCAGTCTGTGTAAATTTGTAAGTTTGTCAGATTGGGGGGTTAGAGGGAAATGGTGGAATTATCCTATATTTTCGCCTTGTTGAAAATGTGATTAAAATGTTGCATGTACTCACATAATTCTTATTCTGTATGGACTACTCTGCCTTCCACAGTCTCCTGCTGCCTTGCAGGCAGATTCAAGAGAGACAATGGCTAGGGTGTTACCATGACATCTGAGCGTGAGCGTGTGAACTTCGTTGATGAAGTCACCGTCCAGGATGCCTCAGCCGAGAGGATTTTGAGGCCACATGCCTGGGACAAAGCCGGTTTCCAACTGTGGTCAACAGTTTGGAGAGGTATGGGAAACGCCAAGCTTTTCTGATCTAGATACACAGGATGAAATAGACAAAACTGCCCAAGATTTCCCAAATGGAAAGATAAGAACATTGCTCTCAGAGCCGTTTGGCCATTTTAATCTTCCTATACGCTACGCACCCTTAAAACAGAGTTAGAGAAAAAGATACAAGCTACAAAAATAAGATGCTTTCGAAGATTGTTGGGCATCTCCTACAGAGATCATGCTACAAATGAGAAAGTAAGGAACAAAATCAAGTATGCCATTAGGCCTTGCGAAGATCTTCTCACCACTGTAAAGAAACGCAAATTGATATGTTATGGGTACATAACAAGACCAACAGCACTTGCAAAGATGATCCTACAGGCACTGTACGAGGAGTGAAATGGAAAGGTAGACAGAGAAAGAAATGGGTGAAGCCAAGTGGTTGCCCAATTATCCTTGGTGCCTCAACGGACTACAGGATAAGTAAGTAAGTATGTACTTACAATGTTAACATCATTGGATTAATGCTTTATACTGAATACTAAACCGAGGTGGTGTTTTGTTTTTAATGTACTCAATCGGTTTTTATTTTGAGAATCATTTAACAAAAGAAAGAGGGAAACGATCACATGATTTTTCTATAATGAAATCCAAATGCGTCGAAATCAACAAAAAATTTTATTGTTTCCTGAAGTGTACAGAGATTAAAATGGTGTAAATACACCAATAAAGAGGCCATGATGGAAAAAGCAATAGAAATGATCAAAACCTTAACTCTCATAATGACATGACTAATATTTCATGAGACATTTGATGTAAATTACACAGTATGGGGTATCCAGAAAGCAAGTTCTGTTTTGAAATTAAGAGAGAATAAACAGTGACCACTCGCCTCCAAATTGTTGTACCTTTTCCCAAGTTCTACATAAGTCTTAGTCACGCGATTTCAATATCAATAATGAAAGACAAATAATATTGAATCAAAATGTATAATGAATAATATTATTCTTTATACCATATGTCCGCTTCTGTTTTTAGGCACATTTTTTTCTTTTTTTTTAAAGCGCAACTCAAGTTTCTTTACACACTCTTCATAAGAAGTTGCCACCTGTAACGTCAGGTAGAATTTCGTTTCCTTTTGCAGTCCGCGCCTGAGTCAAACTTTACAGCTGAAAGCTAAGATCTGCTTCAGATACTTGAAAAGATGATAATTGCTTGATGCCCAATCAGAGCTATAATAATATAATTGGCGATTCAACTGTTCTCATTAGAATTTTCTATTAGGTTATGTGTCTAATATTTCATTGTCATAAAGCAAAAAAGTGTCAGAGCCCAGGATTCTGTGTGTTTTGTTGGGATTTTTTTCCTATTACAGTACGCAATTTCACCAGAATGTTGTAGTAAACATCACAACTCATTGTTCTTTCTTTGGACAAGATACCTACCAACAAGATTCCAAACCTATCACAGAATGTTATGTACGTAAGTTTCTTTATTGAAAAGGTTTGCTCGATTTTTTTTTTCAGTATAGGCCAATCTGTAAGCTTTCATAATTTGGACCGCTGCTCCGACTCAAGTTGAACATGATGCATTCAAGTCTCATCCTTTGTGACAATGTGGCTTAAATATGCATCCCCTTCCGAGCGATATCGTGGTAGAAATGTTGAAATAGCACGTGGGTGTCGTTGATGCGAATGGTCTTGTGTGAGCTTCTAGGTGCTCAGAGAGCATACAACTTTTAATAAGACAAACGCTCCGTGACAATTTCATACTGAACGATTCTCGAAATTTCGTTAACGTTATGGAATAGACAAGAGGCTGTAAATTGTAAATCGTCGATCTTCATACACTGTTTCGTTCGTTGTGTTAAAACTATGTAAGTTCTCGTAACTGTAGAAGGGCTTTCAGCCCTGGGTTCGTCATGGACATTTTTATTTCAAGTACTGTGCATTCAGAAACGAATTGTTGACTGAAAGTTATAATTACATATATATTTATTTAAGTTGTCAACGTTTGAGTACATGTACCTTGATATCACACTAAAGAACCCAGGTATTGGTGAAAATAATAATAATAATAATATGTACATATAGTCAAAAGATAGGTTCAACATTCTGACGTCTACTATCCTTATCCCAGTGATCAAGTGAGATAATTTACCGTTCTTTGCTCAGCAGAGGATGGCTGAACTCTCCAAGCATGGTGCACAATCAAGAAGAGTGCAAAAATGACTTTCTTACTTTCTAGACCACCTTGCAATTCAACACTCATAGTTCAACTTTTTTTTTTCAAACAGAGTAGAAAGACAATAATAATACATGTCCAATCTTCCTCTGGCTCAGTCGCAATTTTAGTTTATTTCATAACGTAGTAAATTCTAAGTCAAGGACAAAGAACAAGCCATAGACCAAAAAAATAAGGCATGTTTTACAAGGATATTAGAGTCATCATTATCACAGCACTGTACGGGTTACACTTATTAATGCTCCCCACAAAATGAAATTAGAGAAAACATTAAAAAATCAACATCATCAATAACTCGCTTGCGAGCAATACAATACTAGTCCCTATCTATGACGCACATCTACAAATAATGATATGCTTCAACTTTTCTAAATGTAAGATGTACTCATCCTTCGAAGGCAAAAGTATCATAGATGTGTGCCGTAGGGAGAGACATCCTGAAGAAGATGTGTACTGACCAGCAGTGTAATATGAAACCACAAGGTGTATACTTGACCAGGAATTCGTTATTGCGATCTGTCTGTTAAAAAAAAATAACACAAAAAGAGCACGATCTTGATTATTAAAAACAACAAATCTCCGTTCACCAGAGAGCTGTATGTCACGAACTTGATTTGGCAGACAAAAGTTACGGTTCCATTAATGCAATATTATGGTGTCAATAATAACATTAATTATAAGAATCAGAATACCGGCGTGATAATAGGGCTCCCTTATAATAATGAGAATGATGATGATAATAATAATAATAATAATAATAATAATAATAATAATAATAATAATAATAATAATAATAATAATAATAATATTAATATTAATAATAATAATAATTTAATAATAATAATAATAATAATAATAATAATAATAATAATAATAATAATAATAATTTAATAATAATAATAATAATAATAATAATAATAATAATAATAATAATACTTGGAGCAATCAAATCTTTACAACAAATTTGACACAAGGCATGTACAGACGAATTTGTTTTTCTTTTTTTTTCCATCCAGGAGCAATAATTAAAAGATTTGAACGAATCAGCAAGTTTATTGGTAACGGCCGACAACCGTGAATTAAATTCATCTTCCTGGCCGCGCAGTTCTTTCCCCTTTTTAGTAGAGGCCAGCAGCACTTTTCTGGGTTGTTACATCTCTCTGTCTCTCTGTCTCTCTCTCTCTCTCTCTCTCTCTCTCTCTCTCTCTCTCTCTCTCTCTCTCTCTCTCTCTCTCTCTAATGTGTGTGTTTTTCACAATTGATATATCTGATACGTTATCAAAAGACCATCATCTTCTATTCCTTTTCACCATTAAAATGAATAATGTTCATCATTTCAGAACATCTCCAAACTTTGACTACTTGATTATAACTTATTACTACACACAAGTTGACACAATGTAACTTAATTAGTATTCGGCTACTTCGGGATGACCATCCGGGCTTAATGAGAGACATCGCTCTTGGAGAGAGACAGAGATGCTCAGTTAATACACTCCCCTACATCTTCATCCAGCTTTTTTCGGACCACGGCGAACTAATCTCTTCAATACCTAGGTGGCTTCTCCACGTCCTCATAAAAATATTTTGATAACATCTAAGTGCACAAACAGTGTTGTAATATTTCAGAATAAATTTATCTGGCTAACACATGCTATTATTGTGCACTTAGATGTTATCAATATATTTTTATGAGGACGTATATATATTTATATATATATATATATATATATATATATATATATATATATATATATATATATATATGTGTGTGTGTGTGTGTGTGTGTGTGTGTATGTGTGTGTGTGTGTGTGTGTGTGTGTGTGTGTGTGTGTGTGTTGTTGTTGTTGTTGTTTTTTCTACTACATCATGCCACGCTTCTTTCACAAACGTAGTAGGCAGTGGTAAGGCAGGAAACGTCCAACAGCAAGTAATTGTGACGCGGCCGTGTGGTCACACAGTCCTCATCCCCGTTAGAGCTTGGTTCTCCTGCAATCGAGAAAGGAGATGAAAGAGAAGTGGAATTGGGTATTGCTTGTCAACCAAAATCAAAAATACTCTTATTACTTTTTAAAAAGGTAGTGATCTACGTTCTCTTACGTTAGATAGCGTATACATGTTCAAGCTCTCTACGCTAACTAGCTGTCTAAGCTCCACCTTGAAGATCCTCTCTTGATCACGATATCTATGTATTTAATAATATTATTTTTATGGAAACAAGCCGACAATGCCGCTTGCACAGTGCTTTCGCTTAGTATTCGAGAGCTATGTACTTTCGCAAGTGAGTTCTTTCTCGCAAAATTAAAACGCTAGCGAAAATAAAGCCGTCCACGTCTACGTAACAGTATCTTGTCTCTACAGCAACGCTAAACCTGAACTATACAACGCATATTTTCACCCCATCAAGATCAGTCACCCCCCCCCCCCCTGCCCCCATACACACAGAGAATTGTTGACACTACGCTCACAATACTGTACATGTACACATACATGTATCACATCATACAAGGAAGGTACACTATGATCACCCCCCTCCCCTTTCCCCAACACCCATAACTATTTGAATAACTCACTGAAGATCAGGCTTTCTGTTATTAGTTTTTACTTAGAAGATAGCTTGCTGCAAAAATGTGATTCCATTTTCTTACCTCAAAGTCAAAGGTATGTGATACAACGTGTGACACCATAAATGATATCACATTCAAGTGTGTGGAAAAACTACATTTCCAACATTGTGTGACGTGCCATAGTGCTACCACTGTGATGAACTCAAATCATGGGGGCCAAGGCCAAGTTAGTCATATCACCAAACTACGCCTAGTCCGAAAGTTCAAAATACCGACTACTTACTATATTATATTTGATTCGTTAGAAAACGTGGACAGGTTGTATGGGCCTGCATTCTAAGGTAAGAAAGACAAATGTTTTTATAGATGTAATATTATCATCTCTACAGTACTGAATATAGGGCTCTAGTTAAGAAATTACCTTTTTATAAGATATAAAATGAAGCACCTATACTGAGTCATTTGGTTTTTGTTTGTTTGGGGGTTTTTTAATGGTCAATTAATTCCGTAATGATAATTTATATTGAAGTCTTTAATTCTACTATGAAAAGTAAGTAAGTTTCTAATTCAGTAATTTATTTTGTTCAATCAAGAAACACTGGATGTTGACCATTTCCTTATGTCGCTCTGTTCCTGTTATTCAAGTTTAACAAGTACTCGTTTACTGGTTCCTTCCGAAAAGGATCAGACAGGACACTGACGCAAAATTAACTTTTCTTTAGACAACTTTCAGAGGACTTTCAGAGTCAGTAGAAAACGACGTGTAAATGACATATCCTCGTGTCCTGTGTAGCGGAAACACTCTTGGTGTCGACTCGGTACAAGGTGTCGTGTCATATAGATCTAGCGCCTTTGGAAATCTTCCTGTTATATTTATTTGGTTTTCTTATACAATGATATTGGTTTAGAGTCTGACAAATAAAAATGTTCATGTTAATGTAAAAATCATGCATGCACAACCTAGCTAGTAAAGGGTATGGGTTTATTTTAGGTGACTAAAAAAACTATTTTGTAAAATATCTAAAAGAGTCTAGATCTAGATCTACATGCTGTGAAGACACCTATTATCTCACCTGGATGAAACTGGAGACTTTTCATAGTGGGCGACATCTCTGTATTGTCAGCGTCCCATATCCAGGTGTTCTCGGTTACCAAGTCCGACAATCCTAGCAAGTAGTTTCCAGGAAACGCAATAATAATGTCCTTGTAGAGTTGATACTTCTCTGCTGTCTGGGTACTGAAGACGAAACCTCCTTTTGCTGTCAGTGATGGATAGGGAAAGAGGATTATAGGGATGAAGAATAGTTTGGGTGATGGTAGTAGCAATAAGAAAATGAGGAATTTTGAGGAAAAATTTTGTAATGGGGGTGGTGAGGGCGGGGATTTCAGAAAACGGAAAAGTTTCACTAACGCTTCTATCAAAACTACCACTCAACAGTATAGAAACGAGAGCATGCAACAAGAAATCAAATGTAAACAGAGGAAGAGAAAGGCACGGGTAAAGATGGATAGAGGGGTCAACATTAGTCAAGAACAGTGTGGCACAACCATTACACAGGCGATAAAGCTAACAGAAGAAAGGTGTTTGCTTCTCCCCTCGACACGGCAAGGTAACAGAGACCGGAAAAGATAAATAAAAAAAGTAAAAGTATGTAATGACATTCAACGTGTTGGCTATGGAAAGGAAAGAGGAGTGGAAGGTAATGTTTGGAATAAAGTTTGTTTTTAATAAAATATTAAATTTGTCTCGTACCGTGTTTCTTTGAGAGAGAGAGAGAGAGAGAGAGAGAGAGAGAGAGAGAGAGAGAGAGAGAGAGAATAATCGTAATATCCTACTCAGACAATAAGTGTGCCTTGCAAAAGTCTAGAGTAAACATCAAAGTCCTCATGGTGGGCAAGATTTGGTTTCAAGTAAAGGGATATAAATCTAAATAGTGGAGCCCAGTTGCAGACTAGGTGAATCAGACTTTATATTTAACATTCAGCTTCCTCCAGGGATATCACGATTACAATCAATAACAGGCAATCGAGGTGGGACGTATCGCAAAGGACAATGAGCTTTTAGTCAAAATTTAAAAGCAATGTGCCCTGCAGGAACTGGCTGGAAGAAAAAGGGGAGGGCCCCGTTATATAGCAAGAAAAAGAAACATGGTTTAATTGAGAAAATGCTTTCCGAAAGAGGGCGTGGGGTGGGAGTATGGGTGAATAGTGCAGGTAAGAAACACATAAAATTATCGGGAAGAAATTGAGACACACACACACACACACATACACACACACACACACAAATGCACACACACACTCACTCGCGCGTGCACGCACACACACACACACACACACACACACACATGC
>NW_004797497.1:561022-563869 GCF_000002075.1 Aplysia californica | reverse complement strand
AGGGGGGGGGAGAGAAAAGGGGTTCGCAATCGATTACTTCTTTTGTTGAAATCGTTTTCAGCTTATTCACAGATCACACGCTGTCCGGGAGCCAAATTTGAAAAAAAAACAAGCGAAGTAAAAAATATATCTTGTTTATGCAACCCCTTCTGTTTTTGTTTTCTGGAGTCTGGGTAAAGAGAAGCACATCGACACAATAGAGGTCATTCAGTGCTGGGGGAAAAGTAAGACAGACAGACAATAACAACTGAGGGAAAGTAAAGAAGTAAGACCTACTAGTGGCGCCTCCAACCACCCGCTGTTTATCTTGTGAGACTTGTCATAGGTGCTTACTTTGAGTCAGATCAGGAAGGACAAGGTTATGTTTACTTTACTGAATGAATATTGTGATTGAAAGACTGAGCTATAAGTACGTTAGTTTTTTGTTTGTTTGTTTTTCCCACCGCCAGTAAAAAAAGGGGGGGGGGGTATTGTCCCTGGGAGAAGTACTTTTAGATAGGACGCACTGTAATACAGACAGAAAAACGCAAGCCCCAAGGTATCAGTCTAATTCTTATCATCTTCTAATTGTATGCGTCATTTACATTTTTCGTTGTTGTAGATACGTGTACATAGGCATGGCACAATTTAATTTTTTAAGCAAGATTACAAACTAAAATAAATGCGCGTATCGAATGCAGATGACAGAACAGATCGATATAAAATGCCACTGATGATTACAAAGACATTAGACTCGTATAACGAGTCTTCCAATTCAAGCCTTCTGAATGGTTTCTTCACGGCTCATCGATGAGCAATTTCTAACTTTTGAAAGGAAGTTGATGATAGCTCAGCAAGATCCGTAGCACAGCTTCGAGCCATTAAGGAAGAGGTTTAACGACCCTGTGGAAAACTGAGTGACTGTTAAAACTCAATAACCTACATGAAATGACACCGGCACGATACAGGCACGAGATCGCAATGATTGCTTTTAACGTTGTTGTTATGTCGGCATCGTTTCCAGTTGATGGGTTCTTCTGTAGACTTCTCACCGTTGATTTTTCGGCTTTCATGTCTTTTCCTAGAAAGCAGCTTTTTTTGTTTTTGTGTTGTTGTTGTTTTGTTTTCTTTCTCAACATTATGGTAGTTCTGGAAAACCTCAGGTCACAGAATTATTAAAACTTAACCAGCGGCTGATAAGATTAGAAAAGATAAGGTAAGATGAGATAATAATTACAAGGTAAGATAAAATCAAGCCAGATAAGATGTAATGCGTTGAGCTGTGACAAAATAAGATACGTTTAATTCAGGTTTTTAAAGATTTACAAACTATGCTTTGCGAAGGTGAAATGTCTTCTGATCACGACATGGAAACAAGCAGGCCTCTCATTACATCATTACAAAGAACCAAAAGTACACATAAGAACCATGCACAAGCAACCACAGACGTACACATTTGCCCAAAGAACAAAGATGCTCATAAAATGCGCGTCCAGATACGCGTATTATTACGGTTATCGTTTTCATCAACTGCATCGAAGTGTGTACAAGAAGAACCCTTCTCTTTACTCACCGTGAAATGTGATTACAAGTACATGTACCGCTAATCATTGTCAAAATGCTACAGGCATTCTGTTAACACAGTTCTTTTAGATCTACCAATAATCTAAAAATTCATGTTTTACTCAATGTTTCATTGCATCATACACTGTCATAACTGATAAAAATCCAGCAATCGTTATACCCTGATCTTTTGTTCAATTGACACGTCTTTTAAAACTCTTCTAAATAATACTGTAATTTTCCATCAGACGTCTTCTCTGTCCATTTTAACAATGTTTACAAACTTGTACATGCTATAATGAAATACATACGTGACTTTTAGAAAAGCAAATGTTCCGTATTTATCAATTGGAATGATGTTCGAACGTGAGAAACAAGCGGCAAAAATAGCTGACCTTTAGATGAAAGTTGACACCAGCTCCAATAATCAAACAAATAGCTTAAAAATATTGATTCATTGTCGAACATCAAAGGCTGACGAAATCATTCAACGAATACGGAATCGGAGCATCGATTAACTATTCCGTTTTCACCACTTTAAAAAAAAAGGCAAACTAAGATAAAGTTCGAACCTGTCAAAAGCATTGTTTCCCTTTGTTTCAGGGGGCGTTTCAGATGTCGAGTTAAAGGAGAGAATAATTGGTCATGCTCTTTTTCCCATGTTTGTAAAACAGTTAAGTGAATGTCCATACATGCATGGGTCGTTGGTGCTTGTGAGATTTACGTTAGATTCTAAATGGAACGTTGGCGGTTTTATCAACATAATTTGACTGTTCCAGGTCACACTTCTACGAAAGAGTGATGTACGATTTTATGGAAACGAAAATTCACTGATGCGGGAAGTCATTTGTCGTGCTATTCGAGTACAATGTACGAATAGCATTTTTAAAAACGTTTATATCATAAGACCGTCAGCATCATTTGCTATCTAACTTAGGGAGAAAACATAGAGAACGCCGACTTCGGAGAGTGATCAAGGAAGTGCCGATGGGTATAACGTATGATTTCCAATTTCCCGCACAAGGAGCTGGCAGACTGCAGGCGGCTTTAAGCACCGATCGGCGCCGTCGGCTTTGTCGGAATCCAAACTACATTCTTATTACGCCAAAAAACTTGAAAGGGTCCCTCGCTGTCAACACTCAATGCCGTCTCGCCGTCGCCAACTCGAGCTCTGCGGTTTGCGTGGCATCACCCGACTGGATTTCGGAAAATCGTTTTAAATGGTCATTTCAGAGCTGGTGTTTGACGTAGACAAAAACTAATTAGATTCTACATGCTTTAATTCAGCGTCGTCAAATTAGGGGG
>NW_004797497.1:557903-560094 GCF_000002075.1 Aplysia californica | reverse complement strand
ACACACACACACACACACACACACACACACACAAACAGACACAGTATTTTTAGCTGGCTGTCTGTCGACACTTTTTACCCCCTGCACTCCTTTCTTGGTTGTCCTAGGTAAACCATGGGACATAAGTTTTTCGCTTAGCACTGAATAATTAAACACATTTGACACGAATTTTTAGCTATTTTAGTGCTTTTTAATGTCATGTAGTCAAGAGTTTTATCCAACCCTGTGGCCGAGTTACTTTACGAACTTTATAAGCAGAATTTTAAGGTTTGAACTGGGTTAGGGGCCTGAGTTTTGTTTATCGTGTTTCTAATGTTATTCATTCCAGTCCGTTGTTTCAGTTTAGTTGTGATGGGGATTTTGCCGGTGAGGGAGAGGAGGGGGGCGGGAGGAGAGTCGTAAAAGTTTTTATAATATGTACTCAAAGACGTAGTTGGTGTATGTACGCCATTAAAGGTTTGACTAAAATACAATAGAATTGAACAATATCCACAAGAATAAACCCCACAAGAGCAGCAGAATTAAAAGCAGAAGGTGCTCCTGTCTGGTGTTTAAGATTTCGGTCTCGTTCACGTAAGACTGCTGGTTCAATTCTCTTTTCGGCAGGGTAAATTCTTGTAAATGATATTGCGACAATGGCTTACGTCACTTCAGTTTGTTTTGTTTTGTGTTTTTTCAGTTCAAACACCTTGGAACGAGCACTTGTATTCGAAAGAGATGAAAGTGTGTTTAGGAATGCATCCAAAAGGCTAACAGACTTCCAGCAGTATGTGTTCCACAAGCACTGGGTCAGAATATTGAAACATTTAACCCCAGCGAAACATGAGCCGTTGTCGTGCTCGTCGTCGATTTGAAAGAATGCAAAAACTATTTTCGGACTGTGTCAAATTAATAAAGACCAGAAAAGCAACAAAGCCACCTACCTCTACAAATCTCCCTTGCTTCGCTGTACGTGGCTATGTTTGGCGAGATATAGACGCAGATGGCCGTCCCAGAGTCCAGCCACATTGTCATAAAATCTTCTGACTGGTCACAAAGGCTGCTAACATAGAGGGTGCCCTGGTCAGAACTAGGGGGCGCTTGCAAGAGCGACGGCAACGAGCCTGAAGATATTGATAACATATTAATAATATTATTCAGCGCATAGATGTAGATACTACAAAACAAAATTGGTGTTTTCTTATCTAAAACTGATATTAATGGATTGTCGGGAAGCTTAGGTGAGATTTCTTGGAACAGTGTAATGCTACAGGTTTACAAACATCTGAGTTAGAAACACTCTATCCATTAGAGGGCTTGTACTTGAAAAAATTGCCCAGCGCACAGTGGTATGGTTATACCAAGAGTACAGATTTTAATTGGAAGATTGTTATTAATTTTATAAGTCCACTTGGACATAAATAAGATTATGAGTTTGGCGTGTTACTTCGATCCTTTCAGTAAAGGCGAAATTTCGCCTAAGGAGATACTACATTCTATCAGATAAACAATAAATTGTACTCGATAGATATCTTCCCAAAAGGAAAACATATTTCATGTTAGTCACGCGCAAGCCCAATCAAACCAGTACACCTCAGACGCTATTTTGATTTATATGATTTTGAATGGCGATTTTTTTTCAAAATTTTTTGCTTTTGTTTTCTTTTGTTCTGTTTTTGTTTTTGTTATTTGTTTTATTGTTGTTGTTGGGTTGTTGTTGTTTTTTCTACTACATCATGCCACGCTTCTTTCACAAACGTAGTAGGCAGTGGTAAGGCAGGAAACGTCCAACAGCAAGTAATTGTGACGCGGCCGTGTGGTCACACAGTCCTCATCCCCGTTAGAGCTTGGTTCTCCTGCAATCGAGAAAGGAGATGAAAGAGAAGTGGAATTGGGTATTGCTTGTCAACCAAAATCAAAAATACTCTTATTACTTTTTAAAAAGGTAGTGATCTACGTTCTCTTACGTTAGATAGCGTATACATGTACAAGCTCTCTACGCTAACTAGCTGTCTAAGCTCCACCTTGAAGATCCTCTCTTGATCACGATATCTATGTATTTAATAATATTATTTTTATGGAAACAAGCCGACAATGCCGCTTGCACAGTGCTTTCGCTTAGTGTTCGAGAGCTATGTACTTTCGCAAGTGAGTTCTTTCTCGCAAAATTAAACTGCTAGCGAAAATAAAGCCGTCCACGTCTACGTAACAG
>NW_004797497.1:556510-557803 GCF_000002075.1 Aplysia californica | reverse complement strand
AGAGAGAGAGAGAGAGAGAGAGAGAGAGAGAGAGAGAGAGAGAGAGAACTGATTTCAAGACGTCTTCCAAGCATTTAACCCTATGAGATAAGTTGTTTCAGTTTGAAATGAGAGCTGAAATGTTCTTATTCTTCCCCTAAAACTGTTAATCAGCCTTTGTTGCTGACACTGATACAAGTCTTCTGATTTTCTAAAGAAATACATCATATTCATAGAATCATAAACATTTCTTTCATACCCTGCATTATCTGATATAAGTCATGTTGAGAGGTTACATTCTCATTGCTGCTCAGTCAATATCTACGTTGATGCTTTACATGAGAATATCAGGCCTTTTAAAGTGATGTGAAGGCATTTGATTAACCACCTTTTCAACACTCCTTGCTAATCTGTACGTCTTCAGTGGTAGCCTACTGATCCAAGCATATGGAAAGCCATGAAAACTCACTCAACTTCCAAAATGTGAGCATGCTTCGTCCGTGGAAAAAACCTGAGTCATCTGCATAATGGACTTGCTCGATGCCAGCTAAGCTACCCCCCCCCTAACTAAAGGCTCCAGCAGGTCTCGTGAGCTGGAAAGAAGTTCTATAATTGTTCAGTATGATGATGCTGCCAAACCTGATCGCTAGTTTTAAGAAAAGTTGCACTTGGGATAGGAAAGACTATTAAAAAGTCTGAAAACTGTGCTTATTAGTAATCGTTATTTGAGGATTGCACGCTGCAAAATGTCTCTCTCCTCTCTCTCTCTCTCTCTCTCTCTCTCTCTCTCTCTCTCTCTCTCTCTCTCTCTCTCTCTCTCTCTCTCGCACATGCACAATCTTCCACCTGTATTTTGTTGTTGCCCTCTAGTCTTTCTCTTTCTGTTTCTCTTTGTCTGTACTAATGGGGTGCTAACGATGGTTCATTTCACACAAGAGTGCAGAAAGAAAGACATTCTGCTTACGTTCACATAGGGCACAGCGAGCAAAGCAAAGCTGCTGCTAGTTTTCTCTTTGTGTATCTTTTTTCTCTGTTTGCATTCACATATACATCTGAAGGCTTCGTTATCTTCAGGGTATTTTGATGAACATGCCATCACTGACAGCATCTTGGAAACCCGAGAAAAATTAGGTCAGGTGAGCATACCACGTTGAGTACGCCTGAGAGAGTGAGTGAAATAGTGTGAGTGCATGTACGTTTATACATTATGTAATAAGATATCTGTGTGTATTTGCGTGTGTATGAGTGTGTGTGTGTGTATGTGTGTGTGTGTGTGTGTGTGTGTGTGTGTGTATGTGTATGTGTGTAAGTGTA
>NW_004797497.1:550444-556410 GCF_000002075.1 Aplysia californica | reverse complement strand
CTCTCTCTCTCTCTCTCTCTCTCTCCCTCTCTCTCTCTCTAGGAAGTATAGCGCGTTCTAAAACTCGCCATCTTTTGTACACGTGGCAAGGACTACTATACTGAGTATAGTAGTCCTTGACACGTGGATACCTTTTTGCATGCCTTTCTCGACGTGCTCATTACGGACGTCTTTAAATTACACCATAGTAGTTTCACGGGATGGCATCAATTATATAATATCTAAAGTAGAATAATTTTTGTAAATTTTCAGCCAGATTGACATACATAACTGGAACAACGGGGTCGAATCGTAAGCCAGATAGGACAAATTTGTTCTGAGGTAAGACGGGAGCTTTAACTTTCAGTAATTCCAAACCATCTGAGTAAGTCTACTCACCGGGCGTGCATGTCTTAGTCTGGTGGTTGTAGACAAAACCATGACAGTCCTGGTATCTCGATATGCACATCTTGGCGCACACAAGAGCAGAGGGTGATGACCAGGCACTTCCATAATTTGTCAGCCCCACAGGCCTGGGCGATGATCGCGAAAATGTTTGATGTCTCATCAAGCTGTGAGCGACTTCAACAGCTAAGTGGGAAAGAATAGAATAATTATATGAGGTTAGAGTAAATAAAGATGCACCAAGGTGCTGTCAAGCGAAACAGAGTACATTTCATAATACCATAATTGATTATAGCACAAGAATCAAACAGTAGCTGACCAATGTGATATTGCAGCTTACAAACTCTAATAGCCACACAAGTTTCGAGGTTCTAAGCAGAGTGAGGTCTGCATTCTTTTTCAAAAAAATTTTTTTTTAAGAATAATTATAATTCTTTGTTTCGATGAGGTTCCAGGTGCTCCACTTTTGAAATGACCTTCTTATAATAGTGGTTAATAGACAAAGACACAACACTTGAAAACTTAATAATATTTCTTTTTACAAATAACAGAACCAGTACTTCAGAACTATATACTTGTACATGAATACGCGAATACGTTCGGAAAAAGAAAAAAATAGCGACGGGTTGTATCAGGAATCTTTTTTGTACGTCATTAAAGATCGCGGTATGTTTTAGGTTAAGATAAAAGGTTCCATTGAAGATGGACTAATGATAAAATTAATTCGAATGACTTTCTTTTTGGCATAGTTATCTGAATAGCAGTGGGAATTGGAGATGGAGAATTTAATGTTGATAAGGATGCTCTGCAGAGTAAAGCAAGCTCATATATTTTGCAATCTAATATGCTCAAGTTATATTGCAGTCTAGACATAATTTGAAAGCTGCTAAATTTTCAGTCCCACTTTTAAGAAACCTTTTGTGGGAATATCATGCTCTGGCGGGTAGGATGTTGGCTTCTCTGTAGAAAGATCTCAGAATCGAAATTTGCCTGAAACGAAAAGATGTTCTCTTATATGTTCTCCTTTGTCCCATTTTCCTCTTTCACTACTCCTGTTCCATCAGCTTTCCTTTACACTCTCTCACCCCTAACCCCCCTCCCCCCACCCCTTGCCGACTCTGCTGCTGTTTCCTTTACTCCTGACTATTTATCCACTCACCTGATTTAAGGGCAGGTAAGTTCAAGATCGATCACTAAGCCTTCTAGGATAAGGATAAAAAATCTCGGATATTCTTTGCGCAGGTCGCACACGTGATCCCTTTGTGGTCCTAAAATCGATGTGAGCAGGCTTAGGCGCACCCAGGCAAAATTCAAAACTAAATCGTACCAAAGCTGAAAGTACCTTAGTCTTTGAAATCGGAATGGGGCTGCTTTAACTTTTCGAAATGGGAAAAATGGTCACATTCATAAAAATTAGCTGCACTGCAGGTTGAGGAATGCGAGGATCCCACAGGGGATCGCAAAGAAGAAGAAAAACGCTTTTGCTAATAGCATTATTAATCATTAGTAACGGGGTAACCCCATTTGGTTGCAGATGAGAGGAGAGCACACGAGAGAGTTCGGAGTTGGAATGCTCACAGTCTGTTGTGTCGTCATCTGGACAGAATCACACCTATGAGAACGAGTGGAACTATTGGCAGATCTCCTTTAAAATGCACACTACCACCAAAGGTCAACCCATTACTCTATAACCTGGTAAAAGAAGACAAATTCTAATTGATTTTTCAATGGAGTGTAGTTTACCTTTCAACAGAAATCTGTTGACTGTCAGGCCAGCAACAGAGAAATGTATAACACTGTGTGGACAAGTATCTGGAGAAAACCCTGCTCTTAATTGTTAGTTTAGTTTAGTTTTAGTAAAATTTGTATGGCACTTTAACACAAATAAGACATATAAGTGCCGAAGAATAGAAGTATTACCACTAGAGAGTAACATACAAAGAAAAGAATGGGGCGGGGGGCATAAGGACGATAGATGTTTAACAAGAAAAAAGGAGCAAACCACGCCAAAGCACCCACCAACCCTCCCTGCTCCTTAGTCTGGTGGGGTCTTCCTGTCAAATTAATAGAAAATACTATGCATCTTATCGTTGTAAAATTGCAAGACAAACGCTCCTCTGTGCCAAGTGTCAACAGACAGAAAATCCGATTACTGCCTGCTTGTGGTTGGGGGGCGCCGCTTTCAGGCCATATTATTTTTTCTTCTTTCCAGCCGTGGTTTCTGTTTGTCTTTTCCCTTGCGCTGTCATAGTAACCATCAACGTGTCGATGTACTTCTCTCTGTTCAAACGAAACTTATTTCTAAAAATTCTCTCTTTAAAAACAATGTTAAAAAACTCAGATAACTGAATCTCTTGACTCATACCAATGTGAAGAACAGAGTAACTAAATTATTAGATAAATTATTGAAGAACATTGACAGTTATCCCTTCTAATTTGGAAAAATATGCACATTATATTACGTTTAAAGCCCCTCAGTACTGACAACATAAACATCATAATTTTGTTATGAAAGTATACACCCGAGCTTCATACTTTTCAAACTGCCATGATCGTTGAGGCAGAACAGGTGACTTGGAACCAGTCATCCTCCTTTCCCCCTATTGCTCTCAGTGCGACTTTCAGCCTCAGGCCTGTTCATCTTAGACGTTGTGCATCCATCTCTCCCTCTGCCTGCATCTCTTTCTTCCTGCTTCAACTGTGTCTTTCCAAATGTGTCTTGGTAAACCCTTTGTCATTGTGTAATTCACAGTCACCTCTAAAGTTTTGGGCTGCTTCATCGTTGTCAATTTTCATACAGCAGCCCATCATTGGTAAGTCACCAATGGTGACATGATGAGAGATATCTAGCAGTTCACGAAAGTATTTAATTAATAAAGTAGATCTACTTATCCTCCGCTGTTAGTGTCAACTACGAAAGGCACACTCAGTTATTGAGGTGACCGAGAATCGTTCCAGTTTGATCAAAGTTCGGCGTTCTTATCTGTCCTTGATTTTCTATTTCTCTGAACAGTCATAGAATGTTTTTTCTGTATCGTACCCTTTATCAGTTAAGTAACCATTGCTTCCAAGTATTTTGACCTTTAGCTGTTTCCAGTTTCATACCCCTGATTTTAATACCTGAGTAAATGTCCGTATTGTTATTTATCTTTAACTTGATCTTCGTATGTTGTGGACCGTCGACGTTTTGTTAAAACGGTTGCAGACTGGGGGGCTCTTCTTCTTTCCCTAATAGGCAGTCAAGCAATGTATTGTTGTCATCAAACGTATGTGGATGATTTTCCAGTCCCCAGTTTTGACGGTTCCTCTTTGGTCTCTCAGAGAGTCAGCCCCAATTCTCCCTCAACGAGTTGTTGAGAGACACCAGGCTTGCTTTTTCTTCGGCTGCTGTGTTGGAAGTCCCCTCTGCTGCTGTTGAAAACGATAGCACTGTTTGGCTTAATGTGAGGGTGCTTTTTAACTCTCGCTACACAAGGCTTGTTGTTGCGAGCGCAGGGTCATGTGTTTAAGCAAACATTACCATTAAGAAAAATATCTGATGTCCATAACGTACTCATATAATGTTGTCTCGGAGAGAAGAATTATAACAAAAAAGGTGAAGAAATTAGAAAACTGTCTGCAAGCGGGAAAGAGGGCGACCAAAGATACTGGAAAAATATACGTTGCAGTTTTATCCATTGTTGGCGGCTTAAGAATGCGAATAAGGCAGGTCACGGAGCGGTTTGATTTTTAGACTAAACACTTTTATCTGACACAGTGATACCTTCAAGGTTGCTCATTTTCTCAGCTGGGAATTCTTTAATCTCGTGTTTTCTTGGGATACTCAGGACAACCGTTTCTAACAGGAAGTGAGGATTCTCATAGACTGGACGTTAACAATCTCCCGCAGTAAAACGTCTTGCGAGATAGGTTTCATGAATTCAGTAGACATGCTTTGTTTTAACAACCAACGTACTCGAGGATTTATTTTTTAGATCTAAATATTCTTGCCGTCCATCAAAATGAGAAGTGTTTCACAAAGCACGTTTCCTTTAATTAAGTTGTGGATACATCAGGCATGGATATAAAAGGTAGGAATAACAATAATAGTACTAATAAAAATAGTAGTGCTGAAGACATGGATAATATGCTACTACTACTATAATTACTACTACTACTACTACTACTACTACTACTACTACTACTACTACTACTACTACTACTACTACTACTACTACTACTACTACTACTACTACTACTACTACTACTACTACTACTACTATTAATAATAATAACAATAACAGTAACAATAATAATAATAAGAGTAATGAAAACAATAACAATATTGACAAT
Source organism: Aplysia californica (assembly GCF_000002075.1). Taxonomy (NCBI): domain Eukaryota; kingdom Metazoa; phylum Mollusca; class Gastropoda; order Aplysiida; family Aplysiidae; genus Aplysia; species Aplysia californica. Next base: position 551,694 of record NW_004797497.1, on the reverse strand, counting down.
AAAACAGTAACAATAACAATAGCACTAACAAAAATAATAACAACAACAACAACAGCAAGAACAACAAAAACAACGACAATAATAATGATAATAATAATAAAAATAATAATCATAATCATAATCATAATCGTAATCATAATAAATAATCATAATCATAATCATAATAATCATAATAATACTAATATATTAATAACACTGTCTTCTTTTCAAACATTCATTTAACCCCCCGCCCACATCACCCCCCCCCCCTTCCACACACACACACACACTTTGCAACCTTGTTTTTGAACTTCCTTTTTCCAGTGCAAACACTCTTCATGAACACAGATGGAAATCTGAGAATGTCGATTTATCGACTAGTCAACAATATATGCCTAACGATTAATGGTCTCCTAAAAGCGTGTTAAGCAAGAGGAGCTACACTGAAGTGTAAAGCTAGCACACTGCCGTGCACCAAACCATCCCGCTCTCAAAATCACATGGTATGATGTAATTCCATCCCGACGAAATCAAGTCTTAAACTACCAGTACTTTTATAAAAGTTGGTCTCTGGCAGTAAATCGAATCTTACAAAGCTAATAATTGCATTACAATATTTTGGTGGCTGCGCAGCTTCTCGTGGCTGTTTCTTCTTCGCTCTCCATTGTTGCTGGAGATCTCATAATTCCCCGGTTTGCTTAATTAAGTAGGCTCAAAACCTGTTGGCTGAAAAGCAGGCTAGAACGCGTTTTTTAATATACATTCTATTCGGGCTGTTTAGAAAAGTATTCTTTTAAAAATGCCTAGCCCAGAATAGTTTCTGATGTTTCTGTTACGAAGCCTGAACAATGCCCAAATTATGATTAAGGTTTCACGTCGACTATCCGAAACATAATTATTATTCAACCCATGGAGCAGTGCCTCAGTGCTGCAGGGACAAATAAAAACATAAAAAGAAATAAAGGTAGAAAGAAAAAGTGACGTGTTTGATCGAGCACAGTATTTTGACGAAACCGTGTAAAAAGAGCAAGGTCGTGGTTTTTGAACCAGCTAAGCAAAATAACTTTCCTTGAAAGCCGTGTTTTATGTGCCAGAGGTATTAAATCAATACGAAGTTGAGGCCAAAGTCAAGAACGAAAGAAAGGGACGGATACAAATAATAGAGAACGAGCGAGAGAGAGTGAGAGAGAGGGGGGGGTGGAGAAAAAGAGAAAGAAAGGGAGAGAGAGAGAGAGAGAGAGAGAGAGAGAGAGAGAGAGAGAGAGAGAGAG
>NW_004797497.1:538783-550290 GCF_000002075.1 Aplysia californica | reverse complement strand
GAGAGAGAGAGAGAGAGAGAGAGAGAGAGGGAGAGAGAGAAAGAGAGAAAGAGAGAGAGAGAAAGAAAGAAAGAGAGAGAGAGAGAGGGAGATATAGAAAATGGTTGGAGAGGCGTTTGAAATACTTTAGGTGTTCTTATTTATTTTCTCTGCCTTTCTTTCATCTTGATTTATTGGGGGTTTTCCACAGGACCAAAGTGCTCCGCTTTGAAAACAGCTTATCTGGTTCTTTGGCAGCATTGATTTTATACAAAATTATAATTCAGATTGAAGAACAAACAAACGTTCATACATAGAGAGAGAGAGAGAGAGAGAGAGAGAGAGAGAGAGAGAGAGAGAGAGAGAGAGAGAGGAGGTGAGGTAGAGACAAGGAGATAAAAAGAGAGAAAGACTGAAAGACACAGACAGACCAACAGACAGACAGACCAACAGACAGACTGACAGACAGACAGGCAGACAGACAGACAGACAGACAGATAGACAGACAGAGAAAAGGGAGGGAACTCACATGGATTTAGGGTAAAGGGCACATAAAAAGGTTATAAAGGGCGGGAGGGGGGTGACATCAGGGATCTTCTTGCACTATTGTTGTCGTATTATATATCCAGTCCTGGAGATAGTTTAGCCTGTTTACTTTTTTAAATATCCATAATATTATATTTGTACTAATCTGGGTATCCCCACCACATACACACATGCCGGTGCGTTTCCTCCACCTTCTCTCTCTCTCTCTCTCTCTCTCTCTCTCTCTCTCTCTCTCTCTCTCTCTCTCTCTCTCTCTCTCTCTCTCTCTCTATCGCGTATTATTTCGTCACAAGCCAATTTCATGAATATTATGCCACTTGACACAATATTACTTTATTATGTGAAGCACAGCAAAAAACCCACCCATTTACAGACTCTCTACTTTTTCGGCAAAATACTTGGATTAAAACACTATTATTGTTTATTTACGTGACATTTTCATCAAGGTTTTGGAAATGCCTTGTGCCGTAAACCCGGATTTTTAAAAATTTCACATCGGGGTGACTTTGCACGATCAACATTATAATTTTCTTTTGTATAAACGCACCCTTAAACGACGAACACAAACAAGTTTATTGTAGTTTTCTGTAATGGATATGAATTCTACTCTTCTTTAATTGTATTTACATTTATATTCTAATAGAAGATTGACTGCTATCCCAGGTGAGATTGATGACTTTGATTTTCCAATTGGGGATGAATTGAAATTCATAATTGAATACGATACTTCTAATGAGTTAATTTGCTCAAAGTGTGTATCACTTTGTCGAAAAGTAAGCCATGTTAACATAGGTTACATCACAATGGCTTTTTGCAAACCTATCGTCTACATTCAGTAAGCTAGTGTGTGAAAGCAAACACCAAGTTGGATAGAAGATGAATACTGCGAGAAATATTTTTATTCAATAGTTCTTCCTTGGGCCATTAAAAAGGAAGGACATTGATCAAACTTTTTTTTTTTTTTACTATTTTACCCCGTACTCAACAGACAATTGTCAGCCCATTATTGATGTTGCCTTCTTAAAGATTTTAACAAAAAAGTTGAGGAAAATCGTTGGAGACAATATGAAGGAGAGGCATATACCTTTAACAACGTTTCTGGATCCGTGAGTGTTTCCAAGATTGCTAACAAATCTTGTGTCTGCACCAATATCATATACTACCAAGTGTCTAAGAATATTATAGAAGACCCATTTAAAGGGCAATAATTCGGTCATCCATGAATCAATTTCAACCAAGGGGACATCACATTGTTAATATTATTCAGAAAATCAACTTAAATTTCTTTTAAACATCAAGTTTTAAACATTTCAAACAAAATAAGAGAACGAACAGGCAAAACTTCTTTAAAATCAATTACATAAATAATATTCGTACATTCAAGAACAAATTTTGTAATACAAATTGGCCTTGCATAATAAACTCAGGGAAGATGAAGGCTATTTTTGAATTGTATACTCCTGGCGTTGACAATTTCTCTACAAAAAATTGAACAGCACTGTAGTATGCTCCTGTGTTGATTCTTTGGACCTCTTGTTCAAATTGGGTTTCAACTGTTGGTTTATTTGTTGGTTGTTTCCGTAGACTCTATAGGTTAAAAAATTTTTTTTTAATAAAGCAAAACAAAGGAAATAATAGTAGAAGTTTTTGACGAGGAAATGTTGTCTCAATAAATTTGTTAGCCTTCGGCTTATAAGCTCCTAGACCTTTCTTTGGGGCTCTCGTTGCCGAGAGGTTACGGTGTTCGACTCTCATGCAATAGGTCTCGGGTTCGAATCCGGATTCACCTACTCACCTTCACCTATCCTGTAGACTGGATGTCCGTCGGGGCGCTTTTGAAGATTTGGCTACCAGCTTCCTCCACTCCTTCCGGTCTTCAGCTTTCCTGAGCGTGTCTGAGAATTCCAGGCCTGTCCATTCCTTGGTGTTGTCCTCCCAACTCTTCTTCGGTCTGCCTCGGCTTCTTTTCCCCTGGATGAAGCCTTGCAGGATCATTTTGGCAAGGCCGGATGACTGGTGATGTGACCATGCCATTTCAGTTTGCGTTTCATGACCAGAGCAAGAAGGTCAGCATATGGTCCAATTTTATGTTTGATCCATTGTCATCATGTGTGATGTGATCTTTATAAGAGATACCAAGAATATTTCGGACGCTTCTCATTTCCACAGCTTTGATCCTTCTTTCAAGGCCTACATTTAAGGTCCTGTATTCACATGCACACAGAAATAATGACATGACCAGGGAATGCATTAGTCTGATCTTTGATCTAATGGTGATATTTCTGTCGTTCCAGATGGTTTTCAACTTGGTGTTAGCTGCTGGTTTGCGCTATTCTGGAGATTATTTCTGGTTTTGATCCTTCGTCTGTCACCATTGCACCCAGGCATTTGAAGTTGCCTACAGTCTCAAGCCCCTGGTTGTTGACATGGATGTCCCCTGTAATGTTCTTGCTACTGTTAGACATCAGTTTGGTCTTTTCAGCGCTGATTTTCATGCTGTATGCTTTAGAGGTATTTTCAAGACAGTCAACTAGGCTGACTAGTTTTTACTCTTGTCCCGTAAGACCGTCTATGTCGTCATGCAAAGCCTAAGTTATTATTCATTCTGCCCCTAATACTGACTGTTCCTTCGAGATCTTCAAGTGCATGTGACATGATCCTCTCCAAAAATAATGTTGAAAAGAGTGGGTGAGAGCAGACAACCGTGGCGTACTCCTACTGTTGTTGGAAACCATTCCCCAATGTTGTTGTTGAAAAAAACTGCGCTCGTATCTTTGTTGTGTAGCTTTTCTATGACTTTAATAAAGTTGGCGTTGATGTTGTATAAATTCACGTTTGTCCAAAAACCCTACTGTCATACTCTATCAAAAGTTTATTGAAGTCCACAAATACGTGCTGAAGCTCCTATTGGTGTTGGGGGTACCGTACTTTTCTTCTCTAAAATGTTTTCCTTTCACCTCCTTTCCTACTCTCTAACAGAGTCCTGTCGTATGCTTTCATCTCCATTTTCTGCCCTCGCCCCCTCACCTCCTATCCCCCCTCATCTGGGCTCCTTTCTATTATTACTCCTTGGCTTCTTCTTACTTCTTTCTTTCAACCTCACCCCTGATCTTATGGAAGGTAAGATCTAACACCTAGCCTTCTCGGATAAGGGTGAAAAATCTCGGAGGTTTCGTGTGCAAGTTGCACACGTTTAAGATCCAAAAGTTCAAAATTCCACTGAAATGTTTAATGTGTCCCGCGCGCTCTTATATTTGACAATATAATATAATTGCGAGCGCTGTAAACCACTTACAAAAAATAGTTTCTTACAATCTTGTAAGGGCCGTTTTTTTTAATTTTTAGTGTGTAATCCAATAATGCTGGAACAACACCTGCTCAACCCCGTAAGCACTTGTCCTCCTCAAACTTCTCATAATCCTTTTCAGCGCGATAAAATGTAAATCTGGTGTGAGAAGAATGATGTTTACCTTTCTCTCCTCCTGGAGCTGGAACCAGACGATCAGGCTCCTTTTGCTGAATGATTTTAGCAGTAAAGTTTTGTGTTTTGCCCAAATAAGGTAAAAAATTGTTCATTTTAATAGCTACTGTACTTTTACTATGTTAAACCTTCAAGAGCTGTTTTCTACTGATTTGTTATTGTTGTTTGTTTGTGTTTTAAAAAAAAAATAATTACCCCCTAATTGCACGCTTTCATGGCAATATTTTTTTCTTTCTATTTTATTTTTTAAAACAAAAGCTGAAAACCACAAGGAAACTTGGTGGATAATTGCATACTAAGTCATTGTAATAATGGGCATCATATATGCAAGAATACTTAACGCAAATAACATCAGTCCTCCCCAAGATCGTTTAGAACTGATGCTGGGATTGCTCATAACATAGTATAAAAGGTTTAAGAAAATGTTGTAATTACGGAAACCAGAGAAGATGGAAGCGCAAACAGTTTCATTGATAGATAGATAGATAGATAGATAGATAGATAGACTAAAGAGATGTACAGTGAGGCTTAAAATGCATCTCAAGAATATCTGCATACAAACCATATAGTAGAATCCCAACCGCAGAGATCGCGTGTTTCCACATGGTTTCCCCGCTTGAAAATGCGTCAATGGCACTGGTCTGTAACAGATATCGGTATTTTCACCGGCCTTGGCAAACAGTGCCGCCCCTCTACGTTTGATGGACGCGCTATTATTTGCACCCGTACATTTTTTTTCCATCTCTCCTTTTTCAAGGCTCCTTCGCAGAGCGAGTAATTGATTCCACAAATATGTTCGATTTGACTGTCTAAATAGCTCCAGACTGTTTTGTTTGCACTACGCGCCTCTCTTTGTTTTGTTTTTCTTTGTCAAAGTTTTAGAACAAATGATAATTGTACTGAATCAACAAATTATTTTCCGATGTTGCCTCTTGTCCTAGGTTTTCCTTTATTTCATTTTTTAAAAATTAGTTTTGTTTTGTTTTGTTTTGTTTTTTTCTTTTATGTACACTTGATCACTTTCACTGAATCCAAACACTTCCCTCGGGGAACGTTGTGATGATGAAGCAATATACGTGATGAACAACTGTGAAATATTTTAAAACACACACACCCTAGAAACATGAAATGAAGGAGCCCTGCGGAAGAACGAGAGGTGGAACATTTTATTATTCTAACTAAGTTTCCCAGTTTTAAGTAAAACATGAAGGGCTGTATAAGCGTATTCTCGTTTCTAATTTTGCAAGTCTTTTACGCATAGACGCTATGAAGAGGCAGAAAAAGGACACAACTGACTCAAGTAATATAATGTTTATTTTTATTCTCCATAATATCTTGTTTGTGAGTATAAATGTGAATGTGTGTGTGTGTGTGTGTGTGTGTGTGTGTGTGTGTGTGTGTGTGTGTGTGTGTGTGTGTGTGTGTGTGTGCGCGTGTGCTGTGGGGTGTGTGGGTTGGGGGTGGGGGTTCAGGATATACTAGTGGGCGTTAATGCGTTAAAAAAAAAGTTAGGAAGAGACAAAATATGGCATTTCTGGGGCACTTGAATAGACATATAGACCTTAAACATAATGCAGTCAGTGTAAAAGGTAAAAGTAGAAGACAACAGAGACAGATGCGGACCATGAACGACTGTCTAAGAGCACTCGAACAGGGCAATACAGGTTTTTTGCACAGACCACAAGTAGACAATAAATAAGTGACGAACCATGATCACCGATATCTGTTTCGTAAGGATGACCTCTGGCTCTCCCTTCGTGAGTATAGTGAGATTTTCACAAAATTGTGGTAATCGAGCCTCATGGAATCACTCAATATGACAATACGTTTGAATGGGCCCACACAGAAAGAAATAATCTAACTCACGGAGCAGAGCAGTGCAAACAGTTCATGGCAGAGGTCTAATTATGATGTTTGGATGTCGCAATTCATAACTTTGTTTCATGTTGTTGTTGGTTGTTTTTTTTCAAAACACCCCTTTTGATCATGCAATACCTTTAGAACTAACAGTCTAGCTGTTGCTAGGCAGCTTGTTATTTTTTTCCAGTTCAAGAAAATTAATTAAGTCTGCTTCAAAAGACTACTCAATTGGCTCTTGTTACGAATCTTTTATATATTGTTGAATTATGGTTCCTGCAGTAGAACGTGACGTACCCTTACTTTTATGTTTGTTCTTTCTAACTTTTATTTCTGATTGATCTGGACGTGTTTGCGTCCTTGTGTTTGTTTTGGTAAAAGGAAAATGCTGTTGTGGTGTAGAAAAATCCAATATGTCCTATTGAAATAACATGCGTCCTGATCAGGGTGCAATGTGCTGTTTTTGAACTTGCACTTTTCGGTGTCAGTAACGAAGGATCGCATACCCTATTGGCGAATCGGAAAAATAACTAATTTTACTTTGATCAAAAATATTGAAAGCAATATTATTGTCAAATGCATCATTAAAGTTTTAGACTTAAACTTGATTTTTTTGCAGTCTTCTATTCTGGTAATGGTTTTCAGTAGGTTTTATATCATGACGTTGACCGAAATTGCTTTGTCAAGTCTGTAATAAGTTTAATGTAAATTTACTTAAATGCTCACTGGATCAAAACATTCATTCACAATCAATCATTCAGTCCAGTTAAACCTGAACAGTCGCCTATATTCATAATAAAAGTTAAAATGGAACAATTTAAACCCTTCCTTTGAATGGACAGAGAAGAGGTACCTGAATAAATATTTTTTGCGCTAACTTTTACACAAAAAGCCGGAGCATTTGTAATTGTAATTTCCAATGAGGTAGCATGTTTTGACAGAGCATACAGTCGCTCGTTGTTTGTTGCTGGATAATTTGTAATTAAAACTGGAAAGTAGATTGTTTAGGGCTTGCAGGTGTCACAATCAGATTTCTAACGTCTAAAATACTCATTATACCATTAATAGTAAAAGATAGGCGAACAGTTTTAAAAACCTTAGGCAATCTGGACGATTTGGGAATGAGTCGGCGTTTGAAAACTTAGACTTGTTGCTATTATAATTTCATTGCATGAACACGCCTGAATATTCTGCACTTTAAATTTCGAAGATATCCTGTTCTTGAACTGAAACTTTCTTTGACCCCCATTTTCTCGCTAGTTTTCCTCTGATGCTAGTTTTCCGAGATATTTGCAATCGAAGAAGGTGGGATTCGCATGGTGTCAGAAGTAAAATAAGCGAGAAAATGAACGACAAAGTTTGGTGACTCCTACAGCTCGAGTGTCCCTGATGAAAACTACACATTTACAAATTGTATCCCTTTAACCAGAGTTATTTTTTCTGTAAAACAAAACTGACATGTATATCCAAATGGATGTTAAAGGTGTTGAGCCCAAATCAAACAAACAAAAATTGATTGAATTTGTTCAACGGGCGGGAAAATGTCACTTTCTTCGATTTCATTGTTTTGACGAGCACCGTATTTCACTACGATGACGCAATTTTAATTCATTTTAATCCCTATAGCTTGAGTATCGATATACCCCCCCCCCCCCCAAGAGATAGAGGGAGAAGAGAGAAATGGGGGAGGGTGAAAGCTTACATTTAATTATATTAATCTGTACGTTTTATAAACATTTCATTTTGCTTATTTCTTTCCAAACGAGTGCTGAGCGGACATTCATTTATGCAATAGTGACGTTATCATATTGCCATACTGAAAAAAGGTGAAGGAAAAGTGACACTTTTGGGGGACAAGGTGTGCGTGTGTTTATGTGTGTGTGGGGGGGGGGAGAGGGGATGGAGGGTTAATGCATACAGGTAAGCTTGCAATAATATGATGAAAAACAGTGTCTCAAAAGTAGTACATAAGGCAATTCCATGGAACGTTGCCCCATTTTTTTTCTTCTTTACAAGAAGAATATCGATACTAAAGTAATGAAAGCCGGAGCTCATGAATTGAGTGCGAAACCATGTCGGAAGAATTTTGTTTAGAGATCTGGAGGAAAACGAAAAGATGTTCAGCCAGGTAACGCCAAGAGGTATTTGTTTTAGACGGTATGTAATTGATTAATCGAAAGTAGCTCCTAACGGAGCGCTCACGAGTTTCTGTGGCCTCCTTTTGGTAGACTTCAGTATTCATTCAATATTTGATATTTTTTCATTATCCCCGTTTACGGGGCGAATCGACTAAGCATGGATTCTAGTCTCCATGGCCTTTTGAAATTTCAGAAAGCGAATGTTGCTGACTTTACAACCATTTTGCTACCCTGAAGTTGGTAGCCAAATTCTATCTCCTCTATCAAAATCGTAAGTTTTTAGGAGTCGTTTTAAAAAAAAATTGAAAGAATTGCATTCGAAAAAGCTAGATTAGCTATGAAACCTAATTTCTTTTTTCTTCGAATTTCTTAAAATAAAATACTGAACAGATAGGACTGTGCAGTTCTAGGATAGCAATTTATTAAAGGTTTTGGTTTTGCCTTTGCTTTTTCCTCGGAGGAGAGAACTTTCTCAATATTTGTTTTGTTTTTGGGTCTATATGTTTCTGTGTTTGTTATTTTTTGGGGGGAGGGGTATGTTGGAGAGAAAGGGGGGGGGGGGGTTGCAATGTCTTTATTGTAATTCTTATTTTATTTTAGCATGACATCTTGGGAGGGAGGAAGCGTAATTCAGAACCTTTCACCATCGTTGGTTGTTGGATTTCCTTCCACTCTGAATACTGAATAAAACAGTTCCAGTTGGAAAGAAGAAACTTATTTCGATATAAAGAAGCAATTTCCTTATTATGTTCGTATCTTTAACAATTATAACTTTTGCATATGCTTGAATCAATTCATCAAATAATACTCTTTAAATTTAATATTATTAACCAACTGAATAGGTATTAATTTCACTTGTTTACTAGTTTTGTCCAGATTATAAAACTAGTCCAATAATGAACCAGTTTTTATCAGAAATATTTTTATTACAAAATAATATGTGAGGCAGCGTGGTGGAATCAGGCTCTCGTCAATTTTTGGGCATGTAGAGTTATTGGGGTCATCTTAAAGCTTGTTCATTTTTCTTTATTTCATTGAAAAAAATATTCATTTATCTTGAGTACAAGTCGAGATATTTGCAAATGAAGGAGGTGGGGTCATCTGTTTTCAGAGGTAAAATTAGTGAGAAAATGGCCGCCAAAGGTTGGTTATTTCCTTAGCTTAAGAGTCCGTGGTAACTGAAAATTTACATTTGTTGTGACTTTAATCAACCATTTTAAGAGAAAAAACCACACTGAAATGAGTTCTTTAATGAGAATGAAAGGTGTTGAGCCAAAAAAAAAAAAATTTATAAAAATTCACAACCCTGCGGTAAAATGCAAGTTTCTTCACTTTGATTATTTTGACGAGAGCCTGATTCCACCACGCTGCCTCACATATACATTCGGAACTGAACATTTTTCAAAGAACTCACACAAACATAGTACGCACGCGCGTGCTGGGTACCCACGAAGTTCCACGTGTTTGATCCTGCATACGTGGACCAGGATGGTTTAAAACTGAAAACAAAAATAACTTTAGTGTGCTTGAATGTAATGGAAAATCTTTATCCTCTAAAAGTCTATTGACGAGATTTTCAGATCCCAGTATTCTACAGAGAAGTTGACTGGAAATCTGTAGATTTTTCCGAAAATTGTTCTTGTCAAAAACTATACATTTTGGTACTAATTCTATACTTCTCTATTAGACGGTTATCGACCGATTTCCGTTCGTTCCCAGCTTTCTAAGTTGACGTCTAAGAAAAGAGAGTTTTGGGGGTTTTTTTGTTACCTTCAGCGTTGTGCTGCTTTTAAGCATGCCATAATGCCCTATGTTTACACATCTCTCAAGTCCCGATAACATTTTTTCAGATGCCCAGACACTACTGGAGACTCCTTTCTTTTCCTTTCCCTCAGTTGTCATTTTTTCAAAATGTCTGTCTTCGTATCTAACTTTTTGCCCGACATGACAGGCCGCCATCGTGTTGCAAGGCTTTTATGTATCAGTATTCAAAATTACAGCTAAACAAAACTAAAATGAAATACCGTCAATGATACGACATGGGCTTTTTCAACATCTTGTTTGTGACCACAGCAACTGCCAAAAACATCTTATGGACAAATAACAGAGGCCATATTTAATCAATAATAATTCAAGGATAAGCTGGTTTCCAATCTTGTGACCTCAGAGTATAATTTTCATACTTTAAGCAAGAGGACAAGGTTTGTAACATGCCTTGAATCTAGAGTCATGTTTGTGATGAAGTTTGACCTCCAGCTTAATACAGATCTGTTGTTTGAACACAGTACCTTCGCGATCAGAGGCTTGCTTCACTGTTGCAAGCAGATGATCTGAATTCCATTCCTGAGTGTCGGATTTCTATTCATGACCGAGAGCTGGCCCTGTCAAGCTGGGTCGAAACAGTTCAGCTTTTAATATAAATTGTGTCTGGGAGAGAGAGGGGGGGGGGGAGAAACATTAACAGTCCATTAACTTACAAATGCTGCGATTGACCCTTTAGAAAATGTGGTGTGTTGTGAAGCACACTAGGATTTTTTAATGTTTCTCGTTTCAAGTGCAGACACAAGTTATATCATTTGGGAGGCGGGCTTTATCCATGCCTACCAGGTTTAACCTGAGCTACTCAGTAAAAATACCAAGATACCCGATTAAATTTTCCCCATACGGGAATCGAGCTCAGGTCTCCTGCGTCCAACGCACAGCGTCTTACCGCTACACCTCAGACATCGGAGAACACTGGATTGTTTAACCTACTCTGAAAGATTATTTTAATTCAACGCTTTTTCTGTCAATTTAAAAACAAATTTATGTGTAGATGTTAAGGAACACCGTTGATTAAAGACACAAAAACGGGAATTTTCAGTTTCCAAGAACTCTTAAGCTTTAGAAGTCACCAAACTTTGCAATTTTCTCGCTTTTTTACCTCTGACGTCAGGCAAACCCCCACCTCCTACTTTAAACGTAAATATCTTGACTTCTATTCAAGATGGACGGGCATTTTTGTCGCCATATGCGAGACAAATAAACAGGATATGAGATTATACCAATAACTCTATGTGCCCACAAATTGATGAGCACATGATTTCACCGCGTCGTGACACAGGTCAATGTATTATTCTGATGGCACGATCGTACACTACTGTACTGAAATGAGAAAAGGCCAAGTGTCTCCGGAGTACCACGATCAATTGCACGTAATGAACGAGCATAACATCAAACAGAAAAGCCCAACACTAATAGAGTTTCTTGATTGAGAGCGGTCTCTATGAGTCTCCGTCATGGACAAGAGTTCAGAATGCTCCCATTGAAGTCGAACCCTGCCAGGGATTTGAGGAAAAGTAAACAAAACAAGCGATCTATGAACTCGCGAGTGGTGGCTGTCCTGAAAAAAAAATGGTGAAAACAAAACTTCTCCTTTTGTTTTTTTGCTTCCCACCTCTATTCCTTTTTCGTCTTCAGGCTATTTCTTCCAGGTTATTTCTCTCTCTCTCTCTCTCTCTCTCTCT
>NW_004797497.1:534155-537260 GCF_000002075.1 Aplysia californica | reverse complement strand
AGAAGAAGAAGAAGAAGAAGAAAAAGACTGAGAAATAGAATTAAGTAGTAATGCATGTCACAAAGTAGGGTCTTATTCGTGTGTTAGAGAGAGAGAAAGAGAGAGAGAGAGAGAGAGAGAGAGAGAGAGAGAGAGAGAGAGAGAGAGAGAGAGGGGGGGGGAGAGAGAGGGAGATAGAGATAGAGAGAGAGAGAGAGAGAGATAGAGAGAGAGGGAGAAAGAGGGAGAGAGAAAAAGAGAAAGAGAAAGAGAAAGAGAGTGAGAGAGAGAGAGTGAGAGAGAGAGAGAGAGAGAGAGAGAGAGAGAGAGAGAGAGAGAGAGAGAGAGAGAGAGAGATGAGTCCAGAAAGCACTGCAGAGGTAGGGTGGTGAGAGTGACAGGGAGGGTGTCGTCGAAAGCGCCAAGAGTAGCCTTCCGTAGGCCTACTTAAAGTATTCATGGGTCAAAGTCAAAGGTTTTGCCAATCGTAGCCCGGTTTACGACCTGCGTGTAGTAGCATATATGTGTATGTCTAGATCTAATATCTATTTCAAGAGAAACAATCATGAAAGTATTGAAAGTAGATTTCTCTTGCAGTGAATTTAGCACGCACGCCGAACTGCGCCGAAGGATATTTTTTGTTCAGTGTGTTCGCGTGTGTAGATCAATGTCAGGATCTAATATTTAATCTAGATCAAAATTTTAAAAATCATGAAAGTATTGAAAGTAGATTTCTCCTGCAGTGGATTTAGCGCGCACGCCGAAGGATGAGTGTATTCTGTGCTCAGTGTCTAGATGAGATCTAGAATTTAGATCTAGAATCTAGATCTAGATCTAAATTGAGATCAAGAGGAATCATGAAATGAAAGTAGAATCTAGATCTGTGATATTTCGATAACCTATTGAATATTGAAAGTGGATTTTTCTTGCAGTGTATTATAGATTATAAGATTTAGATCTAGATCTAGGCTAGATCTAGATCTACGTGTGAATATTAGATCGAGATCAAGAATGGTGAAAGTATTGAATGTGGATTTTTTCCTGCTGTGAGAATAGACCTAGGGTCTAGAACTAGGCTGCCGGTGAAATCAGATCGAGATCAAGAATCATGAAAGTACATGTATTCTGGAAAGTGGATTTTTCCTGCTGTGAATTGATCTAGAAATCTAGGCCATCTGTGACGCCTGTCGGCTGTTAAAAATATGAATTTCTAAACTTAGATCTGTCTATGGGCCTAGGCTCCTTCTTTCAATTATTGGCCTGTCTTTATAAAAACGCTCAGAGATTTAGGCCAAATATAGAATCTATATTAGGTTCTTCTAGGAAGCCACAATTGGCATGTAGGCCTAACTCTTTTTTTAAAAAGTGATTGAGCTGGAACTTTAGGAGGAAATGCCACGCCTTCAAAGAGGGGCAAGAAGTCTTACCGCTAGAGGTAGTCAAGAGGGGGTGCTACATGGATACATTCAAAGTAAAATATTTATGTTTTGTTTCTTTCCTGTTTTCAGTCTTTTTCCTCTTCTTAACTTTCCTAATACTTCTTCATTATTATTCCGTTCGTAGAACGGGTGGTTTTACTGGTAATAATAATAATAATAATAATAATAATAATAATAATAATAATAATAATAATAATAATAATAATAATAATAATAATAATAATTTGTATAGCGCTCTATCACATACTAGTATAAGCTCTGAGAGCTTTACACCAATAACATGATCATTCACTCAAGAGAAAATATTTCACAGAAACAAGAAAAACCAGTTCAACCACATAAAGAAGAGCTTTCACAACCATACATTAACTACAGTGTGATGCCCCCCAAAAATGTTCCTTTTTCTGAATATCCCACACAATAAATCGAACTAGAATGTTGTAATTTGGAACTAACATCCATTCAAAAGGAATTTGACATGAAATTCATAAAGACACAAGTTTAACAGTCTTAAGAAAAAACACCCATAAACGCAAATTGCACCAATTAAAAATCCTTTAAGGAAAGTCACGAATTGCTAGGTTTTCTTTTTTGCTTTCTTTTCTTTCTAACGTTTCAGTTTTTCGTCTGTGTAATATTTAAACATTATTTCATTTCTCTTAGAGAATTAAAAAAAACAACTAACATTGTTATTCTAGATTTCATAGAGCCAGTGCTCTACATGCCCTCAATTGGATTCGAATCATTGTTTACGTGTCGTTTGTGGTGACAAAACAAAAAGACAAGCCAAGCCATGAAAGCTTAAAATCACACCCACTATAAACTTTTCATACAAAGGTTCTTATAGATATGATAGGGGCTGGGTGAGGTGCCCAATAGACAGCTTTTGTGGAGTTTTTCCTGAAAGGTGAACATGAGGTCTGCCACTGAACCAAATGTCATTGAGGAAATATTCACGCTTTTCAAGACGGCATAGAAACCAAGAACACATTGTCATACTCTGATCCATGTCAACCTTACAAACATGAAAATGATATTGTCATAGGTAAAAATGTCCCCTGAGAAAGCGGACAGATGTCTCATGGGACTCGACTATTGAATTATGTATCCTGGTGAAATTTAAAGGGGTGCGAACAGGGCGTTTCGACCTGAAGTGATCATTTTTTTGCTAGGAATTTGACGGAGTATCTCTACCCATGACATCTAAGAAAGTCTTGAGGGCACCTTAGCTTTCTTTCAGTACTTTGAGTGAAACTTACGAAATGTCGAGGATGAAGAGTTGGAGGCATGGTAATGCTCAATACAAAAATGCTCGCTGCTCTTTACTAAACTGAACTGTGATCCCAGCTGGCAAAGGAAACATGGGAAAAAACAATATCTGCAAACTTCTGTTGCCTTATTAGACTGCTGTAGCTTGCGATATGGCGCGATCGTTGTGACTTTTAGTGACAGGCCTAATGTGAACAACTGCGTCACGCTACACATGGGACAAGGCAAAAATGGGTTGTTTGTGGTTTCCTTTTCCGCTGAACAGAGCAAAACTATTCTGTAGAACTATCTAAAATGAACATTAGACAAATTCCTTTTGGTTGCCAAATATTGTGTTCAAATTTGAAACACAAAGCGACAAAGCGGAGGAAAATTTTAATATTTACAAATAAAAATGAACATATTTTGTGGGGGGGGG
>NW_004797497.1:518646-534001 GCF_000002075.1 Aplysia californica | reverse complement strand
TAACTACAGTGTGATGCCCCCCAAAAATGTTCCTTTTTCTGAATATCCCACACAAAGAATCGAACTAGAATGTTGTAATTTGGAACTAACATCCATTCAAAAGGAATTTGACATGAAATTCATAAAGACACAAGTTTATTTTGAAAACAAAAACAGTCTTAAGAAAAAACACCCATAAACGCAAATTGCACCGATTAAAAATCCTTTAAGGAAAGTCACGAATTGATAGGTTTTCATTTTTTCTTTCTTTTCTTTCTAACGTTTCATTTTTTCGTCTGTGTAATATTTAAACATTAAAAAAACCCAACTAACATTGTTATTCTAGATTTCATAGAGCCAGTGCTCTACATGCCCTCAATTGGATTCGAATCATTGTTTACGTGTCGTTTGTGGTGACAAAACAAAAAGACAAGCCAAGCCATGAAAGCTTAAAATCACACCCACTATAAACTTTTCATACAAAGGTTCTTATAGATGTGATAGGGGCTCGGTGAGGTGTCCAATAGACAGCTTTTGTGGAGTTTTCCCTGAAAGGTGAACATGAGGTCTGTCACTGAACCAAATGTCATTGAGGAAATATTCACGCTTTTCAAGACGGCATAGAAACCAAGAACACATTGTCATACTCTGATCCATGTCAACCTTACAAACATGAACATGATATTGTCATAGGTAAAAATGTCCCCTAAGAAAGCGGACCGATGAGGTGTAGGAACGTTTTAACCGCAGATATCGTCAACGGACAGATGTCTCATGGGACTCGACTATTGAATTATGTATCCCTGTGAAATTTAAAGGGGTGCGAACAGGGCGTTTCGACCTGAAGTGATCATTTTTTTCTAGGAATTTGACGGAGCATCTCTACCCATGACATCTAAGAAAGTCTTGAGGGCACCTTAGCTTTCTTTCAGCACTTTGAGTGAAACTTACGAAATGTCGAGGATGAAGAGTTGGAGGCATGGTAATGCTCAATACAAAAATGCTCGCTGCTCTTTACTAAACTAACTGTGATCCCAGCTGGCAAAGGAAACATGGGAAAAAACAATATCTGCAAACTTCTGTTGCCTTATTAGACTGCTGTAGCTTGCGATATGGCGCGATCGTTGTGACTTTTAGTGGCATGCCTAGTGTGAACAACTGCGTCACGCTACACATGGGACAAGGCAAAAATGGGTTGTTTGTGGTTTCCTTTTCCGCTGAACAGAGCAAAACTATTCTGTGGAACTATCTAAAATGAACATTAGACAAATTCCTTTTGGTTGCCAAATATTGTGTTCAAATTTGAAACACAAAGCGACAAAGCGGAGGAAAATTGTAATATTTACAAATAAAAATAAACAGATGTTGTGGGGGGGGGGGGGGTTGGATCATCCCTGTATAATTATACACATAAGTATGTGTGTGTGAGTGTTTGTGTGTGTGTGTGTGTGTGTGTGTGTGTGTGTGTGTGTGTGTGTGTGTGTGTGTGTGTGTGTGTTTATTATATTATTATATACCTTTCTGTGATCTTTGTTCATAATGCATGTGTATATTTATGAGGGATACCATGATCTGCCCCAAACCTGACACCTGAAGAGGGTGTGAAGCGCATTGAGTATTTAAGGAGGTATATTTAAACATTTATTGTTGTTGTTGTTTTTGTTGTTGTTGTTATTATTATCATTATTATTATTACCATCATCATCATCATTATTGTTATTATTGTTACTATTGTTATTATTAATATTGTTATTGTTATGGTTATTGTAATAATTACTATAATTATTATCAACATTACTGTTAATGTTGTTGTTGTTGTTGCTTTTGTTGTTGTTGTCAGCAATTCCTCATCTATTCTGTAGATTCCATTTCGCAAATTTTTTCTTTTCTTTTTTAGATTCATCTGACAAAACTCATGTGTTCCAAACCATGGTTCGTTTGAGTCTTCTTGGTTTAGTATAGTTTTTTTCGGTGCACGCTACGGTCATATGAGCGCCAAGGAGTGGATTTCAACAGAGAAGTCCATACATGGAATAAGGTTTACTCTGCTCGCCTCTTTAGCTTCAACAGCGCAAAGTCTGCTTTGACTATCAAAGCAATCGGGAAATAGTTGGTCACAAGAGAGTGACAACCATACAAAAGAAGTAGAGGAAAAATAATGACGATAGTAAGGATGGGGAAAGAAAAAGCAGCAGTGCCCCATTTTCAGTTCAGGCACTGTTATGAGACTGACATTGATGAATCAGCCCATTAACAATTCTACTGAGCATAAGAACATGTTAATATCCCCCTTTTGAAAATGGCCTTAAGGCACTTCAGTCAGTAGTACCGTCCTGTGGGGAGCCATGGTTCGTTGTCAACTGTACCGGGTTCTTTTAGACGGTCTAATCTAAGCCCTGAAAAGTCCCACCTCTTGCAATGCTCTAGAAGCTCATAAAACATCCGATTATTTTATTTACGACTATTAGAACTTAATAGAATCAAACTTAGCGCTTCAAAAACAGTATGACTTGTCTCGAAGCACACAAAAGATGACAATATTGTGAGGGTGGGCAATTTTTTTTTAGAAATCAGGAAATATCTAAAGCCAAAAAGCACAAGTTTACAAACTTTATGATTCTAAAAATTTTAGTCCCTAAGAACATCTTCCTCTTCTTTGTCTACAGCATTCCAGGCTCCAAAGTCACCTTTGGAAGCTTCGAAGCTGTCTGACTTGACAGCTCTTGCTAGGTCCTGAATGCGTTCAAACTTTCGTCAAGCACACATTTCTTTCAAGAATTCAAAGTCACAGTGAGGTAAGACAGAACTGTAGGCTGGATGAGCCAAAGCTTGGATCCTTTGCTTTTGTTTGCGCCGAATTTTGGCCCTTGCTTTATGGGGGCTGCAAGGTCGTGGAGGAGCATTGTGCAAGAGTTCCAATCGTAGAATTGCTCAACAACAGCTTTTTTGCAAGTGGGACAGTACCTTTTGCACGTAGAAAAGTATGTCATAGCGGTATTACGTGGCATGATATCAACTACAAAGATCATTGTATTTGAAAAAAGACTAACACTCTTTCTGCTTTGATATCCTAAACGAAAAATAGGAGATCAGTCTCATTTCTCTTCTAACCACATGTGCTTCAGTAGCTGTGATGAAATCCACGTTTCTTCTCCTGTGGTTATATTTATAAGTCGCTTGGGCGCATGGGGTTCAAACTTGTTGTGGAACATCTCACCCTCGCTTTTATATTCCTTGATTACTTAAATGGGAAATCCAACGAGCATACACTTTTTGACGAATGTTTATTTTGCACCAACCCAAACGAAAACCGTCGTACGGGAACTTGATGACTTATATGGACATTTCTTTTATTTCCTGTATCAAGGTATGGGGATACATACTATGGTGTCGGGCAAAAGCAACAGTTTTCTTGTTCGCGTAAAAACTTGGAAGGCTAGTAGATGAGTTATCAAAAACAGTGTCTCCCCTATCAACAAATCCTCTTGTCCAAGGACAAACTGTGCTACATCATCAAGTAGATTCCCAGAAACACTCGGCACTTGCAACACTATAAGGTCATATATAAGTGCTAAAGAATAGATGTGTTATAAGACAATAATGTATACTAAAAAAGAAGGAGAGATAAGGACGATAAATGTTTGACAGGAAGGAAGGAGCAAAACACACCTGAGCGCCTGTCAACCAAATCACTCTACAAATGGTCATGAATCAGGTTTGGCTGCTGAAGTTAATATCAAAGGTCGCTAGATGGCAACTTCCATTACTTTCTATACTCACAAATAATATGTTGGATATTCAGGATTTGAGAGGAGGGGGGGGGGGAGTTCTCGTGGTCGAGAGGTTATTGTGTTTGCCTCTTATTCAATAGGTCCCAGGTTCGAATCCCCTTTCCTGCTCTCTAACATTGTTCTGTGGTCTGCTTTCATCTCCACTTTCTGCCCCCACCCCCTCACCTTCTTTGCCCTCTACCCTGGGTTCCAGACTCGTTCTGTGGCCTTACTACTGCTACTCCTGGGCTCCTTCTTATTTATGTCTTTCAGCCACGCCCTGATCTTATGGTAGAAAAGATCTAATACCTAGCCTTTTCGTATAAGGGAAAAAAATCTCGGAGGTCCCGTGTGCAAGTTGCGCACGCTGAATACTCCGTGTTGGTCCAAAATCGATAGGAGTAAGCTTTGGCCGCACTCAGGAAAAATTAAAAATTTCGTACCGACTGAAAATGTTTAATGGGTCGCCCGTGCTCATAATGATCTTACGCAGTTGCCAGCGCCGTAAAACACTTGCCAAATTTTTGTTAAAGTATTGGTTTTCAAATAATAAATTGATTTGTTAAAGAATGATCCCATCTCAGTGGGACTTACAATGTGAACTTGGGAATCAGACAAAATATACCCCCAATACACACACACACACACACACACACACACACACACACACACACACACACACAGAGAGAGAGAGAGAGAGAGAGAGAGAGAGAGAGAGAGAGAGAGAGAGACACACACACACACACACATAAACACAAACACACACACATACAAACGCATACTCACACACACACACACACACACACACAAACACACACACACGCGCACACACACACACACACACACACACACACACACACACACACACGCCCAATCACCCTTTCCACATGCAAGCTAAAAACCTGAATTACATTGAAAATGTTAATCACAATGTTATGGACGCTGTGCATTTCCTAATAAAAAGGGGTATTGTTATTATTAGGTGAATAGGAATCAATACAGTTACTGGATTTTTCGGATCAATCAATGAACCCAATTATTGCCTCTTAGAAATCTATACTATAACGAAACTTATTTCTTGGGTGATGTAAAGTGTGATTATTTGAGTAAAATTGTATGTAAGCTTTCAGATCTGCTCGTTGCATTCACATTTGCTGGATTCGGGCAATAAGGCAAGGGTTAGGGTCAGAGTAAGGTTAGGCTTTGGGTAATGATTACTTTACCCGTATCGGCACCTCTACCCCTACTCCTACCTTACATTCATTAGCGCTATCCCTTAAGGTAACACGTATCCTTACCGTATGTACTGAAACCAACTAATTTTGTGAATAAAACGTTATATATCAATGCTCAGTCTTATAGAGTTCCACACTCAAATCTTGCACGATTTAAAGCCAGTAAAATGTCCACTTGAAAAAGAGGTTCTTTTTTGCGTTTAAAGAATACTTATTAATATCATTAATGCATGATGTCACCCCAAAGGTCCCGCATTCAAGGCATAGATACAGAATGTCATTTTTACCATCATCCATTAAACTGCTACTATCTAAATCACCTTGTCATAATAAGTACTAGCTGGGCCCCCTTTCGACAATGATCGGTGCGTTAACATCAACTGAAAGTCATTGGTAAAAAAAAGAAAACATGAGGCAAGATCTACACATATGTGGGTCCCACACTTAAAATAGTGCTCAGTATTGCGCGACAGTGCGCGATAGTATCGAACGGAAGTACGACTTGAAATAAACCAAAGATAGTGAATAACAAGATGGGCCACTTAGCCAAAAAAGTGTCCGCAGGAAGTATGCTCTTTGCTTCAGATGGCGCTGCAGTCTGTTTTGAAGCTCTCTTTTGTTTTTCCAGAAGAAGAATAGGAATAGCACCTCCTTGCGTGCGCAGATCGACTGCTGTTCATCAGCAGTACGGGTACGTTCAGTGCGGAGTTTTATTTTTTTTTTATTTTAATGACCTCTCGCCTTTCATTCTAAAGTCAAATTAAACGAAGAAAACCATCACCCTTTCCTCCGGAAGAGGTTTTTTGTCAGCGTAACCATTTTAAAAAAGCGTTCTTCCGAAATTTATCCCAAAACTTGCTAGTTTCACTTTGATTTTTAAAAACTCAAGTAGGGTAACTCTGTTCGCAAAGAGTGCGCTTGTGTGAAGAGGGCGCCACCAAATTTTGAGGACACTTTTTTAATTGGCTCAAAGAGAGAAAAGGCCCATCTTGTTATGTACTATCATTGAATAAACAAACCTGGTGGATTTTCTAAAATTACAGAGACATAAGCGTCGGCCTACAAAAACGATCGGCGAAAAAAAAGAAATTTAGCTTTTTGGAGCAAAACTGTCTCAAAACTGAAAAAAACGAAAGGCGCCATGGTCTGGGGAATATTTTAAAGAATCTTTTGGAGAAAACTGCATGTCGATCGAGGCAGCCATTGAAGAGCCTTTTGAATAGCAAAATTCGGCCACCACAAATAGATAATAGATGCAGTGTCAGGATATCAAGGGATAACAATCACCATACACTTTTAATTTCTACAGTTATTGTTCATTTATATTATGCATGTGACTGTGAGCCTATTTGGGGGTGCAAGCATAGCCTACTACTTTTTTGTTAAGGTTATGTGAATAGATGTGTATGAAGGAGAAGATGTGTGACGGAGAATGTTTGTGATGGGTGTGTGGACGGTGTGCATAAACGTGTGTGCGTATGTGTGTGTGCGTGTGTGTACGTGTGTGATTGTATGTAAATGTGTGTGTATGTTTGTGTATGTGTGTATGTGTGTGTGTGTGTGTGTGTGTGTGTGTGTGTGTGTGTGTGTGGTGGAACACCAAACCAGTGTGCCAGGATCTGAACAATAACGGTATCTCAACCTATCTTATCTCATTTTACCTAATCTTATCTTATCTTATCTTATCTCATTTTTATCTTATCTTATCTTATCTTATCTTATCGTATCTTATCTTATCTTATCACCAACTGTGGGGTAACTCCACTTTTAGGGGAGAGCCACTCATCATACCTCACGTCAACCACAGCTTGTCTAACGTATAGGTAGCTTAATTTCTGTGTGATTACTTTTTCCTTTGATTTGTTTAACAAAGGACGTAAAACCACCTCCTCCGACAAAATTATATACATACACATACAATAATATATCTATCTCTATCTATTCTATCTAGCTACTTGTCAGTTTGTTTTAGAAGAGGTTTCACGACGCTCGCAACTGTATAACTGTGTCTGCCTGTCTATCTAAGCGAGTGAACAGATACATAAACCAGTTCCTTTAAACTCTATAATAGTCTGATGCATGGAGCCATAGAAGTGTGGCCTAAGGCGTTCCATGCAGGGAAGAACAACAGCTTTCCTTTCAACCACAATTGTTTTTGTTGCCGAGGCTCTCTTTGTCTTTTCCGTCTTTAGGTCTACCTCTATCTTTGAACAAAATGGCGGTTATCGCGTCACAGTACTTCTGTTTACTTAAACAAAATAAATACATTAAACCTTATCAATGCAAACCATCGCTGTAGTGAAAGTGCTGTCCTCGGTCTAAAACAATCAGCAAGGCTGGAAAAGGGGACAGAATAGTTTCGCTTGAGTAAAGAAAATCACATCGACGTGACAACAGCCATTTAGTACATGAAACGACCAACACGCTCAAGAATCAACACTTTCTTTAGGCGGGAGGGGGGAGGAGGGTGTAGGGCTGCCCTGCCGCGACTGTATGAGTTGCTATTACAGTTCAATTAATGCTTTGTCGCATTTTTTTCACCGCCATGAGAGAGTGACATTTAATTCCTTCGAACTCGAAGCTTTGTTTGAAAGAACGTGTTCGAGGGGAAACATTTTTTCGTGAGAAAAACTGAAATGAAAGGAATGTGAGAATGTGAGATTTTTGGCACAACAACATTGTCAATGGAACCGAGGACATTTGTAAAGTGTTCCATTCAGCAATGGTTCAGGTTTTTAACTCGTCGCGTGGATGGAAGAGAAAACGTGTTTAAAAGAAGAGGATAGAGATTTCACAAAGCCAACGTCCCCAAAGTGAACCGATTTGGTGTCTGAAATGTGATGGTCTGGGGTGGGATCTTTGCTCTTTGTCGTACACATACGGTCACCTTTCAAAGCAACATCAAAGGATAACGGCATTGTGACGATAAAGCCCACGTGAGACGCTCACTGTTAAAACCAATCAAGAAACGAATAATGCAGTATTTGGGACACCTGAATAGACATAAGCGTCAAGAACATCTAGCTCTCACAGGCAAAATTGGAGGCAAGCGAGGCAGGGGTAGGCCCAGAGCAACCAACTTGGGGAGCCTGAACAAGTGGGTGACATGGAAAAATCAGGGAAACGTGGCTTTTTTAAAGAGCATACGAGCAGAGGAACGAATGGAATAACTCCTTGCAAACTCATCGTGACATTGTTCTGGACTGGCCGGTAAAGATCAAAAAGCCTTTAACCCAACAGAACTTCACTGTAAGCTGATCTTGACTAAAGGAATTGAAACAAGCTGCCCTCCGTACAAACTTGTCCGAAACTGGAGGGTGCACTTCACAAGGAATGGCAAGGGATTCCTCTGGCAACCATAAGGATATTAATTCAGTCAATGAACAGACATTTTGTATCTGTAAATGCAGCAGGAACAGGCCACACACAATACTGAGCAAATTTTGATTTGGATTTTGTAAGGGTCAGTGTATATAAAATTATCGCCTTTGAATAAAGAAAAACATTGGTCAATTATTTTCATGTCACGTTGACAGAAAATGAATAAAGTCCGTGTGTACCAATCTTCTCATGACTATTTTGAATAGTAAATGAGTTAATATTCTTTAAAGGTGGATGTGACAGAACTTTTGCAACATGGTATATTTTTATTAGATCTGAACGTAAACTTGTATCATAAAAACCAAGACTGTTCAATCTGGCGGACTTCCGGTTCACAAGAGAGCGTCCCGTTTGACACTATGTAGAACCAAAGTAGGACAAGGGGGGCAATGTTTAGCATGCACGCGACTACAAGATTTACTGGTGTTTTGCTCTTCTTTTGCGAGCCCACGGTCAGCACCAGCGCAGTGTAGTTTTTAAAGAGAACAAAGACCGACGGGCAGGACAGAGCTAGGTCTAATGTCATACTTCAAATCTGTGGATCTGAATCGTTGATCGTGAAGAACCAGCTGCTCTATTGATTGCAATTAGCCCAAGGACAATGTTTCGGTGTGTTTTGGAAATAAAATATGGTGTATGGTCCATTCATTCGATAGTATAGCAACATAGAATCTATACCACTACGATCAATTTAGTTCACTCGTCCAAAAAGACCCGGTATGCATACTGTATTATATAATATGTATATGTATTTTGTGTTTCCTCTCTTATCATGATGGCCGTTAGAACAGGTTTGACTTTTAAAATCACTACGAGCTAACAAGAAAAAAGCTCGTTTAAAAACATTTTTTGTTGTTGCTTACAACCCAATTGATACCAAAACTGACAAAAAGCTAGGACATACATCAGGATCATAGTTTTTAGGAAGTTCATTGTTGATGCACAACGGAATGATGATAAAGCAGTTCACCCCTGTACATCATGTTTTTGCAGTTAAGTTGGATCAAATCCCCAAATAGACAAGACGTGCTTTATTTGCTCGGGCATACGGGATAGATATGTATAATAAGCATAATGTTTCAAGCGGAAGGTCCATTTTGAAATGGGCTCCAATTTTGAAAGGTTTGGGTCCATAGACGATGAGATCTTGGAATTCAAGAGTCCCAATTAACACGCGGTAGGCAACACGTAAAAACAACGCACTCTTTAAAAGGTTTGGGCGGCCCTTGATTCTGTGAACTCTGACAGATACCTCTTCATTATATCAACTTTCTGGGGAAGCTTGGAACAATTTATTGTTGATGATAAAGGGACACGGAATAAGAGCTTTCAGCAAGATGGAACTCCATCGCATGAAGCCAGAGCTGTTCTATTATAATTTTGGTTACAGGACAGTCATTCCGATTGAGCACAATTGGGCCTCAAATAATCCGGACCTGTGTCCTCTTGGGACTTTCACTGTTGGAGATGTTTGAAGGATGAAGTGTGTTGGAAACCTTCGAAGGCATCCAAGAGTCGAGAGTAACCATCATGGAAGGCTCAAAAGAGTTTTCCCCTCTGCAGTGTCAATGCCTGCATTGTCAAATTCACTTAACACGTCAGAATGTCAGAATGTGCTTTACTCGAAATTGATGGTATGTGGAAGATGTCTTGTAGTTTTGTTCACGGCTGTCATATTTTATTGATATAAATGCATAATAAATCCAGATGGGTGTTTCACGTTTCTGCAAACATTGGTGTTCGTAATTTCATTCTCAATTTTTCGGATATATTTTGGATTAACTTTTTTGTAATTGTAACCTGGCATGGGTCGAAAATAAACGGCTGCTAGCCTTGCACACGTAAGAGAATGGGATCAAACACTGGTCGAACGCTGGTCGAGGACTAATGTAGGTTATAGTCCTGGAAAAGAGACAACACAAACAGTTTCCCATTGTATTCATGGGCTAAGACAGGAGAAGTATCTAAAATTGTCACTTGCGTTAAATGCTTTCTAGGACACTTAAAATGTTTCGGAATGTTATGTGGTCTATCAGAAGAGGGAGAGGGGGTTGGGGGGGGGGGGGGTATGGAGTTTAAAGAACATAGAGTATACTTTCAAGTAATAATGTGCACGGCATAATAGCAATTTATTGATATTGTTATTGATTGAAATAGTAGTAGTAGTAGTAGTAGTAGTAGTAGTAGTAGTAGTAGTAGTAGTAGTAGTAGTAGTAGTAGTAGTAGTAGTAGTAGTAGTAGTAGTAGTAGTAGTAGTAGTAGTAGTAGTAGTAGTAGCCGTAGCAGTAGCAGCAACAGCAGCAGCAGTAGCAGTAGTAGAAGCAGTAGTAGTAGTGGTAGTAGTAGTAGTAGTAGTAGTAGTAGTAGTAGTAGTAGTAGTAGTAGTAGTAGTAGCAGTAGTAGTAGTAGTAGTAGTAGTAGTAGTAGTAGTAGCAGTAGTAGTAGTAGTAGTAGTTGTAGTAATAGCAGTAGTAGTTGTAGTAGTAGCAGCAGCAGCAGTAGTAGTAGTAGTAGTAGTAGTAGTAGTAGTAGTAGTAGTAGTAGTAGTAGTAGTAGTAGTAGTAGTAGTAGTAGTAGTAGTAGTAGTAGTAGTAGTAGAAGTAGTAGTAGTAGCAGCAGTAGTAGTAGTAGCAGCAGCAGTGTATTAGTAGTAGTAGCTGTAGCAGTAGTAGTAGTAGTAGTAGTAGTAGTAGTAGTAGTAGTAGTAGTAGTAGTAGTAGTAGTAGTAGTAGTAGTAGTAGTAGTAGTAGTAGTCGTCGTCGTCGTCGTCGTCGTCGTCGTTTTGAGTTAATTCTGTTCAAAATATATGTACAAGAAACCTATTGCCATAAACGCTGGTCAGTACTCTACCGTCCGAGAAAATATTACTGAAAGTAAATTAGTTTCCACGAAAACCGTAGTTTTGCCAGGAGCATTGACAAGAACCTATAATAATTATATCCACCCATCTCTCTGTCTATCTATCTGTCTATCTATCCATCTACCTATCTATCTATATATATCCCCTTTCCTCTTTCGCTCTCTCTCTCTCTCTCTCTCTCTCTCTCTCTCTCTCTCTCTCTCTCTCTCTCTCTCTCTCTCTCTCTCTCTCTCTCTCTCTCTCTCTCTCTTATTGTCTGAATTTTTATTGGTCGACTCTTAAACGTTACAATACGATTAACATATTTACGAAAACGTCACGTCTCTTGTTATAAGAACAGCATTGTTCGGTCCCCTTTAAAAGAACGTTTCACCTCAACAGCTCACATCCCCATACACAGAGATAAACACAAGCACTTCCACACATCAAAGGCTGCGGTATGTCCCACCAGTAACATTGGTGACCTTCACAATTAATGTTTATGATCACTTTTCTTTTTTTGTCCCCTTTCCGAACCATAAAATTGTTGAATTGTTTTATTCTAGCTCTTTCTGATCGCTTCATCACTGTTTTCCGTTCTCCTGCTCTGCACCGTCCGTGCCAGATCTTGCCCTGTGCAATTCCCAATACGCCTTTGTTTTTAATTCATACCAGTAAATACGGACGGCAAATTGATAAATGCCGTGACTATTTTACCGGTCCAGAAAGCAGGGTACTTGGGTCCAAGGTTCATTTTTTCTTTAGGTAAACTTTGAAAGGCTGTTGAAATAATTATCTTGTCCCAGAAAAAACACAATTTATTACTTTTAAATTTGCGCCGGAGACGTGTTTTACTATTATGTCTGTAAGTGTATTTAGACAGCAAAGTTGTAATAATAGCTATAAACAATAGCAGGGCACCAGAAATGTTATATTCACCTTGACAAAGCTAAAGTTAAAGGAAAGATGTACCGAGGCACAGAAAGATGATCTGTATTTTTGCTTCACATCTTATTATTCTAAGTCGTTCTATAAAGTAAGACATGATGAGCTATTTAAAGTACTAGAAAAGATAAACATAGATGGGAAAGATCTAAGGATTATCAGGAATTTGTACTGGGACCAAAACGCTGCTGTATGAATTAATGGAAAATACAGTGAATATAAGCAGATTAGAAGTTGGTTGAGGCAAGGATTTGTTATGTCACCAGACCTCTTTAACATGTACAGTCAAATAATCCTTAAAAACAGAAGAATGTCCAGGTGTCAAAGTGAATGGCGAAAATATTAATAATATCTGATATGCGGATGACACGGTTTTAATAGCAGGCTCAGAAAGGAACCTTCAATCGGTAAGGGGTTATTGTTGAATGTAAAGATAACAGAGTGCAAGGTAATATCCAAAAAATAGCATCAAATCCTATAATTTGTCATCTCATTTGCAAAAGCATAAAGATAAAAAAAGTTTATATATCTAGGATGTAATTAATATAATAACATCTGATGCCAAATGTTCCACAGAAATAAAAACAGAGAATTGCTATGATATGGCTAAGGCTAGTTTCAATAAAAATGAGACCAATCCTGAAACAAGAAAGACCTCAATGACTACCAAAATGAAAGTTTTGAAAAGCTATGTATGGTCAATCCTTCTATTTGACTGTGAATGCTGGACAATCACTAAATACAGTGAAGCCGTCCTGGGACGCTCACTGTTAAAAACAATCAGGAATCGACAAATGCAGTTTTTGGGACACCTGCATACACATAAAGGTCTTGAACATCTAGCTCTCACTGGCAAAATTGAAGGCAAACGAGGCAGAAGTAGGCCCATAGCAACTTAAGCTTAGGTAACTTAAACAAATGGGTATCGGGGAAAGATCAGGGAAACGTAGCTTTTTTAAGAGCACCCGAGCAAAGGAATGAATGGAGAACCATGATCGCCGATGTCGAACACAGTTCTGGCACTGGATGATGTTGATATATGATATCCGTCTCAACAGTTTTACTATCTTTCCCTTTGTTTTTGTTCTCTTTTTCTGGGGAGGGGGGGGGGGTCCGAATTGGGGCTCCCCCCACCCCCACACTCACACATACACACCGTCACCACTTCTTTTTAACCACTTTTTTCTGTTTCGCTTTCTCTGTCTATCATTAATTGCTCTCTCTCTCTCTCGTAATTTTTCTGTCACTGATAATGTGGACGAGCCGTCACAATTCATTCATGTGTCTTTATCTTTAGTCCCATCAATGAATTAACTGATCGAGCATTTTGGGTCCGTTCCTCCGAGCTGTTTACTCAAGATGGAGAGTTTCGTGACACATTTTCAGCTGGTGGTGAGGGAGGCGTGTGATCTGCCTTAACCATTAAGTCCGTCTACAACTTATACATAAGTCATAAATAAGATGAACAGTCGCTCTTTTCACCACTCTCGTTATGGGTGTCAACATAAACTTGCGACAGTAGTCTCTTTTGTCGCTGAGTGATGTAATTTGCTTGTTTTGCCATGGCACTCAGTCTTCCTTGTGGGACACAATTTCCATTTCGTTTCACCCGTTCACAAAACCAGCAACACAAAAAGGACTTACAACAACCCCCTCCCTGCCAAACAAAGTAAAATAAATAGCCCCTTCCTCCTTTTCAAAACAAAATAAAACCATTTCAATTAGCTTTACGGCAGTCCTAAGCCTACGACCGTCTCGAGTAGGGACCTCACAAGGAAATGGATTTTCTTCACTTTGTTCAGTCCTTTCTAAGACGGCCACATACATACCTACATACATACATACATATATACATACATACATACATACATACATACATACAAACATACATACATACATACATTCATACATACCTACATACATACATACATACATACATACATACATACATACATACATACATACATACCAAGGACTTGATACAAACAATGCGTGTCGATAGATTTCAATTCCAGGCAAAAGTAGTTTGTTCTTGAACAAAACAGTGAAAATAGCTGGTTACCAAAATAGCCGTCTTTGCATTGCCATTCTTGTATTTCTTCCACGATTAAAGAAGTAAGCCTCCGGTGCCAAACATCGGCTTAGGACTTGGCATCTTCGATTGCTCAAATGCGACGGTCTTTTTAGGGAATATCAATGAGCTGGGTGACAATGGAGAGCAAATACTGAAACAGATAGATCGAAAGGTGAAAGTGAAAGAGGGAATGAAATCAAGTGGTCGCCAAGTAAATAAAAACTAATAATGCATTCCGTCCACTTTGGTAGGCAACTGAAAGTGGAAAAACAGTTCTGGCTCTGCGGATAAATTATTTAGGGCGCACATCTCTTTCCACACCCTTTGCAGTGATCGGCCTTACCGGAAACATGAGGTAAATATCAACTTGATCCCCTCACCTTCTTATTCTTTCCGCAATGCAACAGTTTCCAATCCCTGCATTTGAGATATCAGAGCTATGTAGGAGGCTTGGAAGCCATAATACAAGTATAGCATACCATTATGAAACTAACAGATTTCCCTATGCATTGAACCCTTTACTCTACCATAGGTATCATAGGCATGCCCGTCTTTCCATTATCTCATCATACGTTCACCTGACCAAATTGGCCAGACAAATGGTATACTGGAGGGTCAACGTTCCATCACCCAGATGCAGTGACGAAGGGTCTATGTAACAATCAAATCATTACTGCTTCCTTTCCAATTTTGGAACATTGCAGCAGTCAAATTCACGTAATAAATTGAATATAAATAAACGTTCATAATCGTCAATGAACAGTATGCCTAACGTTCAAAACTGTTCCATTGCCACATTAATACCTTTTTCACCCCTTTCGGGACTCTCCATAAGCAGTCACAAGCACTGATTATGTAAGCTATTAGACTGGTCGAGTCTACCTTACAAAGGTGAGGGAAACTAATAATTATTTCTAATAATCTCATGACTGCTGTGAGAGCTTGTTTTGATCTTCGATTTTTACCGTCCTATAATCAGATCATAACCTTGATCATGACAACGGCTCTGGGCCACAAAAGGAAAGACAAAAACATCCAATTTTAAATCAAAGTGATAATTGTCATGTATTACTTGTTTACTTTTTCTATTATGTCTACATCTATAGTTAAATTTAATGTTAGTGGGAATAAA
>NW_004797497.1:497045-518513 GCF_000002075.1 Aplysia californica | reverse complement strand
CGAAAACTCCACACTGAACGAACCCGCACAGCAAATGAACAGCAGTCGACCTGCGCATGCAAGGGGGTGTTTTTCCTATTCTTCTTCTGGAGAAACGAAAGAGAGCTTCAAAACAAAAACTGCAGCGCCATCTGAAGCAATGAGCGGACTTCCGAGAACATTTTTGGCTGAGTTGACCATTTTATTATGTACTATCTTTGCCTACTGAGTGAGGACGTCAAAATGTTGTCAACTCAAGAAAAGGTCGAAATTGTAATTTGGGCAAGCAATTTAAGCCAGCGAGATGCTGCAGATGAATTCAATCGTTGGCAACCAGACAAGCTGCCCATCTCCCACACCATGGTGGGGAGATTGTTTTAGAAATTCAAAGAGACGGGAAGTGTTAAGAATACCAAACGAACAAAAAAACACCCCAAACCCACTGATCCATTGCCTGATAACTTACAGGCTTGCATTTGGCTAGAGTTTTGACAAACTTAACCAGTTCACTATGCCAGATAGCTGGGGAGAAGGACACAAGTAAAGATACCATCCATCGCCTGCTACGTAAGAATCATTTCTATCCATACAAATCTCAACCTGTCCAGAGGCTCCACGAGGATGATCCGACCTGAAGTATGGTGTTTTGCAAATGGGCTTTGTAATGTTAGGCTAGTACCGCACTACGACAGTTTGTCCTGGGACAGTCCCGTCTGGATTTTGAAACCTTTGAATTAGAGTGAAATGTACCGCACCTATTACGACAGGACATTCTTGTCGATTTGAGTCCCAAGCAGTTGTGAATTGCTACAAAATCGGTGCGACGGGACTATCCCAGTCCCCGGGTAATGTCGGCTGTGATTATAGAGAAATATAGCCGCCTACCGCATTAGGACGAAACTGTCCCAGACTTGATGGCCGCCTGTTGTCAAGATCGTGGGACTTGCGCGTTGTGACGTATAAACACTTCAAAAGTTGCCGCCGCGCAGAATTAAACTTTGGGCACAAAATTTTTTTTAAATAATTATCGCATCTCAAAACCGATTTCATATTCGGAATTAGCGTCTCAAAATAAGCAAAATCACTCGCGGGGAACCTGATTTGATGCGATACTATGTAAATTGTGTATCAAGGTCACCCAGTGAAACACACACACACACACACACACATACACACACACACAGCACATACACACACACAGACACACACACACACACACAAATATATGATTTAACTTTGTAATTGGGCATTAAATTGCGTTCTCCACGTGACTTTTGCTAATTTTGGGTCGCTGATCACGAAAATCTTATTTTTTTATTAGGACAACATTTAAGAAATTGTTGGAATGCATTTTTAACCCCGCCGTGAGCCACAACAAAAAAAGTCGGATCAGTCCTGTCCTAGTGCGGTATCTGTTTTGACATGCAAAAAAACGACAGTGGGACAGGACAGTCCTGTCCGAGACAAGAATGTCATAGTGCGGTTCAGGAGGCTTGAAATGTGGCATTCTGACTCTTGTGACACGATATATACTTACTTCTGACACCATGTAATGTTAGTATACACACACGACTGTAAACTGGAGAGACGAACACACACGACATCAAGCAATCTAATAATGAGTCCGGGTGCAGTGTCTGACTTGTTATGTTGATCCCCGAGATGAGTAACCATAACCAAAAGCCCATGGCATACGGGGCTCTTACGTCCCGTCA
Source organism: Aplysia californica (assembly GCF_000002075.1). Lineage (NCBI taxonomy): Eukaryota > Metazoa > Mollusca > Gastropoda > Aplysiida > Aplysiidae > Aplysia > Aplysia californica. The sequence continues at coordinate 516,819 of NW_004797497.1, read as the reverse complement.
TTAAAAAAGAGTAAGGTACAATATTGTGACTACCGTGACATCTCCCCTTTTAATATTGAACAAAAGGAAAACCCCAAAATGGATTAAAGATTATTGGTTTCGAGTCTCTGATGATAACCAAAGGGGAATGTTCTAACTTAAACGAAATTCACACACAGAGTTCAATTGTCTTTGAAGGTACGGGCTTGCACTTGAAAACCTTGTAAAACATTTCAATAAAGTTCTTTGGTACTTCAGAATTACCACATTTCAAATTGTCTTTGTCACATTCACAAAACTGCATATCGTCCAGATAACGAAACTAAGAAAATAAATTACCTCGAACAGGTAGGTCTACACAACTGTTGGGTAATCAGCAAAGAAGAAACAAAAAAATGTAAAATCCGTCATCGAAAGGATACGACTGGGTCGCAAGAACATCAATCCGGGTAACGAGCCGGTGTCCTGACCACTCGTCCACTTCGGGTAGTTATTGGAGCAGGACTGGCTGAAGCAGCAGCTGGCTGTGGTGATGGTGGTGTGACATCAGGCTCCACCGGCTGGACAGCTAGTGGCGGAGGAAAGGGAACTGACATCGGAGCAGGCTCTGGGGTGGCAACAGGTAAAGAAGGCATGGAAGGAGGGTCGATGAAGGGCTTCAAATGTTTGCGGTTCCGGCGGTAAGCCCTATCCATAGACTGTATGATGTAAGACCTCGGTGCACACTGTTCTTTGACAATCGCAGGGCCACGCCACTCCTTGTCGTCTTCGAGCTTCTGCAGGACGAGCTGACCAGGATTCAGCTCCGGAAGATTCTGGGCACCGTGACGTCAGTGAAAAGCGTGTTTGTACTTACGCTTCGACTCAGCGTCTCTGGCTGCAATCTTGGCCCTGTCGTAGACCTGCTGTTTCAGGTTTGACGGTAGAGTTGGGAGGGTCGTCCTCAGGCGTCGCCCAAGAGCAAGTTCCGATTGTCTCGCCCCCGTCGGAGACACGGGTGTAGACCTGTGGATCAGGTGTGCGAGAAATGAGTCGTCCTGACTCAGGGCTTTCTTCGCCTCCTCGACTGCTCTCTCCGACTCGCTGTTGCTCTGGGGAAAATGGAGACTGCTGGTTGTGTGTTTAAACCCCCAGCCCTTGGCGAACTTGTGGAAACGGTCTGACACAAACTAGGGACCGTTGTCAGTCACCAGTAGTTCAGGAATGGCAAACCGAGCGAAGATGTTTTTCAGTTTGTACACAATAGTCTCTGAGGTAGTGTCTGGCATGTTGGCCACCTCCAAGTACCGTGAGAAGTAGTCCACCAGAACCAGGTAGTCATGTCCTTTGTAGTTGCAGAAGTCAACACCAACCATCAGGAACGGCCCCTCACGTAGAGATGTCGGGTTTAGAGGTTCACTTGGTTGTGCTGGACGTTTCCGCTGGCAATGGTCGCATCTTGAGACGACTTCCCATATCTCGGAGCTGAGACCAGGCCACCAAATGGAAGATTTGGCCCGTTCTCGACACTTCGACACCCCGAGGTAACTGTCGTGGATCCTGCTGAGCATCTCTCCTCGCATTGCCTTGGGGATTACAATGCAGTTACCTCTGACGAGTAGTCCGTGGACTTCGCTCAGTTCACTGGAGACTGCGTAGAGGTCGCAAGTTTCGGACCTGACGTTTTGTATGCATTTCGGCCAGGCGCTTCTCGTGTACTGTATCGTAGCACTGACCGCTGGATCCTGTTGAGACTTGTTTCTGATTTCGTCAAGTTTGCTATCCGTGGCATCCTATGACATCTGGATTGTAGCGACATGAGCCTCGATTTCTTCACCAAATTCTTCAGGTTCGGTGCTCACTACTGGACTTCGGGACAAAGAGTCTGCGACAGTCATGTTTTTCCCTTGGGTGTATTCTGCTTTTCCGCTGTAGCGCATCATCCTCATCAGCATTCGTTGGCAGCGGACAGGTGCATCATTCAGTTCTTTAGAGTTGATCAGAGGCACAATGGGCTTGGGGTCGCTGAGCAGTGTGAATGATGGCAGCCCGATGAGGTAGCGATCGAACTTTTCGCACGCCCAAGTGGCCGCCAACAGTTTCTTTTCAATCTGAGCTAGTTCTTCTCGGCTCTAGATAGAGTTCTGGAACAGTAGGCCACTGGCTGATGATCCCCCTAGTCTTCCTGGAGGAGAACTCCACCCAGTCCGTAGCTGCTTGCATCAGTGCTTACAAAGACAGGCTTCCTCATGTCGAAGAAGGCGAGTGTTGGAGCTGACAACAGCAATTTCTTGACTTCAGTGAAGGCGGATGACTGCGCTGGAGTCCACACCCACTCTGCATCGTGATTCAGAAGATCGGTGAGCGGCTTCATGACTGTTGACAGATTTTGCACTAACCTGCCCAAATAGTTCACCATGCCGAACACTCGTCGTAAGTCTGTAATGTTCTCTGGCTCTGGCATCTCAGTGGTGACACTGACCTTGGGTGAATCTGGCCTTACACCCTTCCTGCTGATGTCATCTTTGTCAAACTTGCTCTTGGATTTGTTCAATTTTACCCCACGCTCCTTGAGCCGCTGGAAAACGTACACCTTAAGCTTATTTTGTTTCTCCTGACCATCCGTGTGCAGGAGGAAATCGTCCATAAAGCACTCAACACAGTCTATGCCCACTAGAATGTCTTGCATCGTGCGCTGAAATATCTCAGGCGCAGAGGTGATTCCATAGCAGAGACGTCTGTAGAAGTACCGGCCGAACGGGGTAATGAAAGTAGTCAGCTTCACGGAGTCGTCGTCTAGCGCCAACTGCCAAAAGGAAGAAGTTGCATCAAGCTTGCTGAACTTGTTTGATCCGCTATGGTGGGCAGCATAAATCGTTCACGCTTCACCAACAGGTTCATCTTTTTCAGAGCTGTGCAGATTCTAACGCTACCAGACCTTTTTCTGACCGGGACCATAGGCGCGCACCTGTCAGTTGGAGCGCTTATCTTCTCAATGACACCTGCGGCCTCCATGCGGTCGAGTTCAGCTTTGACTTCGTCCATGAGTGGAATGGGAATCCGACGTGCGACGTTCACGGAGTATGGCTGTGCATTTTCTTGCAAGATGATTTTCACTGGCTCGCAACATATAGGTTTAGGTCCGACATCGCCGAACACGAGATTGCCTGAGTCTATTCTGTCTCTAGCGATCAGTCCCAGACGAACTGCGGCGTCGCGACTAAGAAGACAGTCGGTGTCGTCGTCAAGGACAAAAACACGGAACACAAAGTTGCGATTGTTATCCTGCGTAGTTGTGATGAATTCTCCCTCGCTCCTTATGACTCCACCAGGACTGTGAAGAACTGCTGACTTTGTTTTCAGCTTTGGACGAGGACTGAGACGGTTGTAGACGACCTTCGACATTATCGAAACATCGGCCCATGTGTCTGTCTTGAAGGATGTAGCTCTCCCTCCAAGGTTCAGTGTAACGCGCCATGACGGCTCGCTAATTTCGCTGAAGTTTACATCGGTAACGACATTACTGTCCGAGTCTTTGTCAACAGCTCTTAAGAAGAACGAAGGTGTTTCCGATTCAGTGATTTCGTTGACATTGCGGGTGCTGCTTAGACAGACTGTTGCGTAATGATTGCGCTTGCTGCATTTTCGGCAAGTTTTCCCACGCGCTGGGCAATTGTTTTGGGCATGACCTCTTCCACAGTTGCCGCAGTTAGAAAAAGTTGATGGTGATGCATGGCTGCCTCTGTGTTGTGAATGTGTACCTGTTCTTCGGCCGCCTCTACCCCTGGGGTGAGTGGCGACGAATATCCCCTCTGGCCGTAGCGCACTGCATCTACTGTGACTGCTGCACCTAGTTGACGTTGGCGACTGACCTGACCCTTTCATCATCCAGTGCCAGATCTGCGACAGACATCGGCGATCAGGGTTTTCCATTAATTCCTTTGCTCGGATTCTCTAAAAAAAAATCCTGAACCTTTACGAGCTCGAAATGGCGTGCTGTTTCAATGGCTGATTTCAAAGTAAAAGTTGCCTCGAGTTGTAAGCGCTGTGAAAGTTCATTGTTCAGTATTCCTAGGACGAGTCTATCCCTTATGGTTTCATCTCGGTCCTTAAAGTCTGCATGTTCTGAAAGCTTGTACAGGGCTCTAACATATTTTTCTATTGTCTCCCCACTGTTTTGTGCTCGTGCATGAAACGTCGCTCTTTCGTGGATAAGATTCCGCTTGGGGACAAAGTGAGCGTCGAAATTCTCTAAGACAGTGTCAAAGTTGTGCCTAGGATCGTTATCTTCGACGTGAGCAGGGAACGTGAACGTGTTGAATATCGGTTCAGCTTGGCGTCCCATAGCGTAAATTAATGCACTTTCTTGGATTGCTCCGGTCTCTGCGCTCAGTTTGGAGGCTGTGCGGTATCGTAGCATACGCTGTCGCCACTCGGGCCACTCATGAGGTTTGGAAAAATCAAACGGTTCAGGAGGCTTGAAATGTGGCATTCTGACACTTGTGACACGTTATCCACTGACTTCTGACACCATGTAATGTTAGTATACACACACGACTGTAAACTGAAGAGACAAACACACACGACATCAAGTCAAGCAATCTAATAATGAGCCCGGGTGCAGTGTCTGACTTTTTATGTTGATCCACGAAGTGATTAACATTAACCAAAAGCCAATGGAACACGGGGCGCTTACGTCCCGTCATTAAAAAAGAGTAAGGTACAATATTGTGACTACCGTGACGGGCTTCATCTAAGTTTGATGAGAATGCAGACTTTGGTAAATCATTTCTCTTTTCCGATGAAGCCATTTTCTACGTCACTTGAAATTGAAATCGTCAGAACAACCAATGCTGGTCACTGGCGAATCTGCACTTAAGGGCAGAAAGCAGAGACCAAGGATCAGGAAGAGTAATGGTCTGGTGTGGTTAGTGGAAAGACAGGTTGGTTGGATCCTTTTTCTTCAACAATACCGTAACAGGGGACTGTTATGTTCAAATGTTGGATGAAAAAGTCTTTCCATCTCTTGAAACACCTGATTGTGACTTTCCTGCTTACTTTCAGCGAGATGGAGCTCGCCCACATTTTTCAGTCTAAGCAAGAAGGTATCTTGATGCACAGTTCCGGGGAAAATGGATAGGCCGTAGCGGACCCATTGAATGACCTCTACTGAGAAGTCCTGATTTTACTGCTTTAGATTTCTACCAGTGGAACCATGTCAAGGCTCTTGTCTGCGAAGGCCAACCACAAACAACAATCAATGAACTCAGAGAAAGAATAAAGAAAGCTTGCGCTAGCATCAACCCTGCTGTTTTACAGGGTGATCCAAAAAAAACTTTACAACTTGTTTTGTAAATATCTTCCCCCATACTGAAGTCTCGCGTTTCAGATTTTAACATAACGTTTGGAAGCCAAAAGGAATTTTTCTGATATGTATTTTAGGTAAGTCCATTGAATGGTTTTGCTCTATATAGCGCATTAAAAAAACAATCCATTTTCAACCTTGTCGTCATTTTCATAGCATGGCGCACCAGTTCGCATTAGGCCTACCTCTAAAAGTTGCAACAATCGCGCCTTATTGCAAGCTACAGCAGTCTAACAAGTCAACAGAAGTCTGCAGATATTATTTTTCCCAAATTTTGTTTGCCTGCTGAGATCATGGTCACTTTTAATAAAGATCAGAGAACTTTTTGTATTGAACATTACCTCTCCACAAACTCACCATCCCTGACATTTCGTAAGTTCTGCGCACGGCCCGGAGAGAATGCTTAGGTGCCCTCAAGACCTTTGGCGTCATGAGTAGAGAAGTTCCGTCAGTTTGGATCCATAGCGAATCAGAACTAAAAAGATATTTAAAAAATGACCACTTTAGGTCGAACACGCACAATGCGCAGCCCTTTAAAAGTCGCCAGAGTGCAGATTTCTGTAGCCGAGTCCCATGAGACGTCTGTCCATAGATGATCTGCAGCTAGGACTTTCCTACACATCAACAGTCTGCATTTTTATGGCAGATCCTAACCTACGACTATACCATGTTCATCTGCGCTAGGTCGAGATGACATGGATCAGAGCATGACAATGTGTTCACGACTCCTCGATTGTCTTATAAAGAGGGATCATTTCCTCGATGACTTTTGGTTTAGTGCAAAGCCCATTTTCACCCTGTGGGATATGTTAACTCCTAAATTGCTGTCTATTGGGCACCCCACTCTATTGTCTCTAGAAGCCACTTCTTAGTGAACATGTACAGTGTATGTGGCTTTAAAGGCTCATGGTTTAACAGGTCCTTGTGTTAGGGCGCCATTGAACATTTCGAACGACGCGTTAAAAATGTGTCGAGTCCAAAGGAGGGAATGTGGAGCACTGCTTCTAGGAATTTCAAAATAAAATCATTAGGTTTTTAAAACTCTGTAAACGAAATTAAATATTGTTTAGATGTCACAGGGATGGAAAATTAATGTCAGAGAGAAAATAAAGAAAACTGTCTGCTAATCTTTTCACGACTTCATTTACAAGATTTTTAAACATTGCTGAACTTTGCGTTTTTGGGTGCTTTTTTAAAAACCGTTTCCGTTTTCAAAACATCTTTCTTCTTCGTGGATTTTATATCAAACAAATTCCTTTTGAATGAATTATGTCTGTTCCAAATTACAGTATTCTAGAGCAATTTTTGCTCGAGATATTCAGAAAAAAAGTTGTAATGTTTTTTTGGATCACCATGTGCACGCCGTGTTTCGTGAGTGGAAGCTGCGACCCTGGATGTGCATCATGCAAGAGGGCCTCCATTTCGAGCAGTTCCTGTAAAGTGGAAATTAATTAACTGCGCTTTGCATTGTAAAATTGTAAGATATATTCAATAAATACGCACTTTAGTACTATATGTGAGGCAGCGTGGTGGAATCAGGCTCTCGTCAATTTTGGGGCATGTAGAGTTATTGGTGTCATCTTAAAGCTTGTTTACTTGTCTTTATTTGGATGGAAAAAAATCATTTATATTGAATACAAGTCGAGACATTTGCGAAAGAAGGAGGTGAGGGTCACCTGTTTTCAGAGGTAAAAGTAGTGAGAAAATGGCCGCCAAAGATGAGTTATTTCCTTAGCTAAAGAGTCCGTGGTAACTGAAAATTTACATTTTTTGTACCTTTAATCAACGTTTTTCAGAAAAATTTCCTCAGAAATGAGTTCTTTTATAAGCATGAAAAGTGTTGAGCCAAAAAACAAAAATTTGATAAAACTTCAGAAACCTGCGGAAAAATGCAAGTTTCTTCACTTTGATTATTTTGACGAGAGCCTGATTCCACCACGCGGCTTCACATATAGTTCATGCCTATAATATATTTTTTCCCAATGGTGCGTCTAGCGAGAGACATCCTGTATATATATATACATATTATTTATATATATATATATATATATATATATATATATATATATATATATATATATATATATATATATTTATATTATGGTGTGCGGGTGTGGTGATATTCTGAGAAGTACCATAATTATATTTTGAGACGTACCATGCTTTATCTCTGCTATTTGCTGGAAATTTCAGCCTATCGTCTCAAGAGTTAGTAGAAGACTGACTGTAAACAATTTGAAAAGTTTTACCGTGAATTTCTAAAAGATTTTTAACAAGACTTTAATAATAATGATTTTTCTCGAAACTGTTTCATTAGAGACATTTATTCAGCAAAACCTGCTTAAAACAAATTTTCATCAAGCACGAAATCCTACTTCCACCTCCCTGTTGATGTGATTATAAACAATGTTTTTTCTCCTCACATTGTAAACTCATTTTGGAATCGGAACTTCAATTGCAGTAACCGGTCAGCAATCGAATCAATGTGGGATGGAAATGGGTACGACGAAATTCAAAATCGATGAGGGTGCTGAGCGGGTACCTTTGTGTGCTTCTTTCTTAATTATTTCTGTCTCGTTACTCCATTGTTCGACATTTAATTTGTATTAATGTCGAAGATTGGACACTTCAACATGGTTCACTCAGCTAAAAACAGGGTCCGTGGAAGTACGCGCATTGCAACAAATGGCGCTGCAGTCGCTGTTTGAAAAATCGCTTTCGTTTCTCTAGAAGAACAATAGGAAATGCACCCCCTTGCACGCACAGATCGACTGCAGCAGTTCATCTGTCTAAAATCAGCTATTCGGGTTCGCTCAGTGCGGAGTTGGGTTTTTGTTTTGTTTTTGTTCTTTTGATGTTTGTTGTTTTCATTGTTTTTGTGAGTGTTTTTTTTTGGGGGGGTGGGTGAGGGTATATTTTAATGATCTGTCGCCCCTCATTCTAGAGCCAAATTAAACGTTGAAATCAGACGCCCTTCCATCTGAAAAGAGGCTTTTTGTCAGCGTAACCATTTTTTAAAAAAGCTTTCTTTGACGTGGCTTTTCTTTTCACAACAAAGCTCATATAAATAACACAGTAAAGAAATGTAAAGACTATAGAGGAACAAACTTTGGCTGAATTTCGTGACTTCAGCAAAATCGACCCGGGGGGTGGGAGTGGGGTGGGATTCATTTGATGAAGAATCTCTTTTTTTAAGTTGTCAGGAATAATTTGACATAATATCTCAAAGCAGGCTTCGTTTTGTCTACATTCGCGTAGGCACTAATTCAGGCTTGGCCCTTGAGGCCTGCCCATTCAGATGACAGTGAAACGCCCACCAAAGGCTCATAAAAGATACGCAATACAAAATAAAAGCAAAGTATCTTTGTTTGATTAAAGAGAAGCACTTTGATACAATAACGGTCATATAGTGCACACAGTCAGACAGAAACAAAAGACGTTCAAAGGAAACAATGTGAAGGATGGCTGATGCATTTTGAACCTTTAACAGAATAGGATATAAATGCGTCTCTTTTCCGCAAAGGCCAATTTTGCATACGTCATGACATTCATTCGAAGTCTCTAGACCTCTAGTCGACATCTATTTTATTAGCCTTTGTATACTTTCTCTTCACAAAATATTACCTGTCTATGTTACATCAGTCTGGGGACAGTTCTATGGTACAAAATTATTATTATACGACCACATAAGAAATGTCGATAACTCAGATTTACGAAGCTCTAACTGGTATTTTTGGCGGTTATTGAGTTACTATAAGCATGAGGTCAGAAAGCACCTTAAATGTAAATGTCTATCTGCTCTATTAAAAATTGTAAGAATATTTTGAGTCGTTATCAAGGTATTCAAAGAATTGCATTAAAAAAAATTGACATAATATTATTGTGAAAACTCAAAAATGTTGAAGTCATATTTCTCAAAACTAGGTATGAAGCAGATAGAACTTTGTAATTCTGAGGTAGCGATGTGTTAACTGTTAACAGTTTCTCTCTCCTGACCGGTGCCTGTGGTGTAACGGTAAGGCGCTTCACTGTCGCGTGCAGGAGACACGAATAATTCAATTCCAATGTTTGAAGAAAACGAGTTGGCCATGACAGGCAAATCGGAAGTTTTCCTCCTAAATGGTTTGAATTGTGTCGATGGAGGCGTAAAAAACGCCTAGATTCTACCAGAATATTTTTTCTCTTTCCTGTTAAAAACGGCTACAAATCTGTTCGGGTTTCAATACGTAGGCTACAGTTCTGATTCAAAAGAGCTGGAATGGTATTTTCTTTACATATTCGAACCTAGTCATGTTTCGTGTCTTTTATGTCGTCTGAGTTTTGGAGTCACGCTACTTCTTCCTAAGCCATCTGTCTTTTTAAATTAAAAAAAAAATTGCTGGTACTCTATTGCTATCATGACATTGTACTTTCTTCTTTAAAAAGACCTGAAGGTCTATCTGTTTGTGCAAGCCTGTGAACTTGAAGAAGTGAGAATGGGTTGAATTGAGGAATTCTTGAAAATGTTTGAGGATGCTTTCACAGCAGTTTAATGTATTTATGATCAAGAAGGCCTCAATATTTCTAAAACTAAATCGAGGTACAGGAAGCTTGAAAATTTTAACATCAATACTGTGCGAAAAAAACCCACCTTGATCCAGGATTTTGGTGTTTTCGGGGTATTACACCTGATGGAGAAACTTTGACTTCCTTTAAAATAACCAAACACGTATTCCTTTTAACAGTCGCCGGGTCAGGTATTGATAAATAAACGTGAAATTGCCATATGCTCAATCGGTTGATATCAATAAGTAATTATTTATTCAACGTAGCTTTTGGCCTGCATTAGGTTATATGAAGCTATTAGCAATTTAGCAGTACTTAAAGGGATTTTTGTTTGTTTATTGGAATTTTTTTACGTGTGCATGTATATATCATAATATCACTGGAAGACGTCACTTACTTGTTGGTTTTGCAGCACACTATTTTTATGTACGCGAATTAACGTTGCTCATAATTGATGTATCCTTTAATATCTTTTGAGGTACCCAAATGCCTTTGTTTATCTATCTATCTAATTATCTATCTATCTATCTATCTATCTATCTATCTATCTATCTATCTATCTATCTATCTGTCTATCTATCGAAAAGACAAACGAAGAGCAAGACTTGAACAAGACATTTTCAACGAAGAGAAACAAGTCTGACACAGCAGGAATCAGAAATAAAAGAAATAAGTAGCGTATGCGTTTTTTAGATCTCCAAATGTGAGACATTGTGGTGAACTCAGGCGCTCGTCAAAATAATTAAATAAAAGAATTCAACTTTTTTTTTATCGATGGGCAATTTTTTTCTTCATATTTTTTGGGGGGGCTCAACACCTTTTTTTTTATCCATTTAAAAACACGTTTTTGTGTGGATTTTACTGAAAAAATACATTGATTAAAGGCACAACAAATGTTAATTTTCAGTTTCCAAGGACTCTCAGATTATGGAAGTTACCACAATTTGGGCCATTTTCTCACAAATTTTACTTTAGAAACCTGGCGACCCTGACTTTCTTCAATCCCAAATATCTCGACTTCTATTCAAGATAAATGGATATTATTTTCTCCAAAAGGAAGGCAAGTGAACAGGCTTTAAGATGATACAAATACTCCCATATGCCCAAAAATTGACAAGCGCCTGATTCCACCACGTCGTGACACAAAGGTTGTCATAATGCTATTGTTATTCTTGAAGAAGTCACTGTTATTGTTAATGTCAAAGATATGATCTACAAAGTAAATCGCACTGACAGACATTTCAAACAGGTAGATATTCGCAAGTTTTTCGAAAACTGTTTTGTGATCTGCTTTGTGCCTTCAAACTCTTGTTGAACTCCGGCCTGGTCTCTGGCTCGAGTTTAATGCATGCCGGTATAGTTATCATCTATATTGATAATTAATTCTCACACTATTTGTCTTCTGGTTTTCTGTTTGAAAACTTCTTTTGCTCGCCAAGAGCATTCGGACTTGCGTCAATATAAAGTTAAATAGAACTCTCAGTCCTCCAGGTTCCTATGACAATCACGCTCTGCCCACGTGCGTTTTATTCTTTAATAATATATAACATTTATATAGCGCATTTCCAAAAAAGTAGCTTAATGCGCTTTACATTGGAGTACCCATTTTTCAAAAACCTTTTTTACTACTTCCTTTCTTCTCAATATTCTCATTCAATATACAATAATGCGCGCGCACACAAATACACACACACACACACACACACACACACACACACACACACACACACACACACACACACACAGACTATTTTCATCCAGACATAGGAACGGAACAACTATAATGAAAAATAACGTTAAAAGCTTGAAGGATAGGCCTGTAGGAACAGAAAATGTTTAAGATGTCTTTTGAAGCTATGAAGTGTTTTTATTTGTCTTAGTGTAATGGGTAATCTGTTCCACATAAATGGACCAAGATATGAGAAAGATCTCTCTCTATATGATTTGTATGATTTTACAGGTGTCAACAAGTAGGGTGTTATCGTTTAATGATCTTAGGTTTCTCCCTGGCTTATATATACTGATAAGTTCTTGTAGATAAAAAGGAGCAGTTTTATTTACACATTTGAAACACATGACGCAGATTTTAAATATTATTCTTTCTTTTACTGGAGCCAATGCAGTTCTTTTAATAATTCAGTGACATGGTCTCGTTTTTTATCTTGTTATCAGTCTAGCGACATTGTTTTGAATTACTTGTCAACTATTCAAATATTTGTTTTTCAGACCTGCTAGGAGTGAGTTACAATAGTCTAATCTAGATAGGATAAGAGATGTTACTAGTGTTTTTGTGGTCTCTTCGTTTAAGTACTTTCGAACTAGGCCTATCCTTCTCATCTGAAAATAAAGGGTTTTGGACAGAGATCCTACAAACGAGCCCATTGATAAGTGGTGGTCAATATATACACCGAGATTCTTGACAACTTCTTTATTTGATGTCATATGCCCATGTAAATCAAAGTTGACACTTTCCAGATCTTTATTTAATCGTAGATTTTTTATAAAAATGATGTCTGTTTTTTCTTCGTTTAGTTTAAATTTGTTTACTGACATCCACTTTTTAATTTCATAGAAACATTGTTTAGTGATAGAAATCATGTTTGGCAGAACTTGAATGGTGCCATTAACCTACATTTGGGAATCGTCGGCATAAAAATGATAATTCAATCCATGATTTTGTAAAATGCTTGCTAAGGGCTGTGTATATAGTGTAAAGAGCATTGGTCCTAGAACGGACCCCTACGGAACTCCATAATCGAGCCTGACCTGCTTTGAAAAGCTATTTTTTAATTTGCACTGACTGAACTCTTTCTAGTAAATATGACTTAAACCATGAAAGCACAGTACCCGATAAGTTAAATGAGCGCTCAAGTCTTGCGAGTAGAATAGCATGGTCAATTGTGTCGAAAGCTGCTGGCAGATCCAAAAGAGTTAATAGACAGATGTTTTTGCTATCAACGGAATCCAATAAATCAGACGTTACTTTTAAAAGCACAGTTTCGGTACTACGATGAGTTTTATAGGCAGATTGGTCAATTTCCTCAAGACCATTTTTCTCAAGTGAGCCAAAACTTAAAACAATCTTCTCTAGAATTATTTTAGACAAATTGCAAATTCAAAACTAGTCGATAGTTTTTTAATTCATTTTTATCAAGCCCGGGTTTTTTTATAAAGGTTTTACAGTAGCTTGTGTGAAAGTATTAGGTACTGTGCCTGTGGCAAGTGACATATTCACTATCTGAGTAATGTGAGGTAGGACAATATCAATACATGTTATGAGATCATGGGCAGGCATTGGGTCAAGGTCACATGTTTTTATGGTTGACCCATTAATACTAATTAAAATATCACTATTTGTAACTGGACTAAAAGAATCTGGTATCTGTCCAGTAAATTCTGAAAATTCTAAATTTCCATTTGGCTCTAGGTCGAGAGAAGAGCGTATGGTATTCATTTTGTCATTGAAAAAAAGTCACAAATAAACTACAAAGTTCGTCATCTGATGTTGCAGAGGGGAAAGGAGATATTGTTTCTTTTCCCAGAATAGCATTGGTAGTCTGAACGAGTTGTTTGTGGGATTTAACACCTTGTAATTCATGTAGATAGTATCTTTTCTTGTTATTTTCGATGACTGATTTGACTTTGTCTCGGTGGTTAATAAAGATGTCTCTGTGAACTTGAAGTTTTGATTTCCTCCACCTGCGTTCTGCCTGACGTCGATGTTGCTTGTCTTCCTTGATTTCAAGTGAAAACCATGGAGAAAAGGGTCTCGATGAAATGTTTGTTTTTACCATTGGCGCATGTTGGTCGATTGCCGCTTTCAGAGTGACATGAAATGTGTCTGCATTTAGGGATGATAGACTTGTCAGTCTTTCGCTCACATCGTCCCGAAGTGCCTGTGTGTCTGTTGTTCTCGTGTTCGCTGAAAGTATGCTTCTTTTTTCGTGTTTTGGTTTGGAGATGTTAATGTCAGCTATCAAAAGAGAATGGTCAGAGATAGCCTTATCTAGAAGCTGATGTTTAAGAACATGTGGGTCAGCAGTGTTGGTAATTAGCAGGTCTAAAATGTGACCACTACGATGTGTCGGCTCTTTGATTAGCTGCTTTAGATTATGATCGTCAAGAATTGAAACAAGGCGTTTGGTGTCTGGTAAAGATGGAACATCATAGTGAAAGTTGAAATCCCGTAAGATGTAAAAGGGGGAGGCAGCTTGCTCTAGTCGAAAGAGTAGATCTTGGAATTCTATGAAGAATTCTTTACATATAAATTTATTTTTCTTGTTAGGTGGCGGTCGATAGATACATATCACACGGAAGGTAAGTTGCTCTGATCTGATGAAAGCAGTGGCTGATTCAAATGTGCGATACGATGGACCATCACAGATTAACTTTACTGGTAAACCTCGCCGATGAATAAAAACAATTCCGCCACCACGTGAGCCGCGTGAAAAAGATTTAAGTTCAAAGCCGGGTGGTAGAATGTCGGCTATGATAGATTCATCGCCATCTGTTCGAAGCCAAGTTTCTGTGATGTACAACAGGTCGATGTTCATTTCTTCAATTACGTCTCTTACAATGTTTGTTTTGCTGCAGCACGACTGGGTGTTAATACAGCCAAATCTTAAGTTGGGACAGTTATGTTGAAATACATTACAAATGTCTATCTGTATAAAGTTTTTCTTGTTCACAGTAGTCATAGTTTTATTCTTAGAAACAGTGGTTTGAATATTTTATTTCACTCAGCACGTGTTATCCCTGACAGGCTCCGTCGGAAAATCTCGATTCCTACTACACTGTATTTCATCAAAATCAAAATGTGTCATAAAATTTAAAGCAATTCACAATCAGAACGGGAGAAACCAAAACAAACCCACTCTAACATAATGCACACCTACTTTAATGTAGAAATGACATAATATCAGTGTAAGATCAAACGAGCAACCCCCCCCCCCCCCCAAAGAAAAAAAGAGAAAAAAATAATAAACCCAAAAAAACTCGTTTTGGATTTAAGGGTGAAGGTCAAAAAGAAATTATGATTATCGTGCTACTTGCTACGGGTGAGCCGTTGGAAAAGCACGACTAATGTATTCTGTAATAATAAGAAACAACAGATGCAACACGTTAAATCAAAACAACAACAGAAAATGAGGACACCGGTCCTGTAGGATAAGCACTATGTTCTATAGATCCACGCCACATCATCTTCTTAACTTAGTTGTAGTAAGAGTTTTACGGGCGCTTGCAACACAATAAGGTCATATAAGTGATGAAGATTAGAGGTGTTACAAGAGAGTAACAAACATAAAAAGAAGGAGGGGAGATCAGGACGATCGATGTTTGATAGGAAAGAAGGAGCAAACCACACCAGAGCACCCGCCAACCACCCACACATCACCTTCCTCAAAAAAGGCTCGTGTTGTATTTCAATAACATATTCAACAACATAAAATATTTTTACCCTTAGAAATTTTCAGAGTCACCAACCAATGGATAACGAAACGAATATAATGCATAGCGCGTAGATAGGTCAAAGAACAAATTCTGATTCCTCTAAATTTATTAAAGTAAATGTTTTTGGATAGTGTAAACATTAAGTCCTTAGAGTTAGAGGATATTTGCAAATATTTGAATAGGGCTATGATTTTTTACTTTTTACTACGCTTTCATCGCATACTTCGAACCATTCAGTATTTTGTTTTATTTCTTATGTGCATTTAAATATTGTGTCCTCGATGGAAAGTTCGATGATTTCTTCAAAAGATTGGGAATTTTTAGAGGTCTGTTCCTTTCCAAATACAATGTACACAGGCATACAGAAGTTTCATTAAGAGATGTTAATTTTTTAAAAGCTTTTGGTGAGTCTTGCTAGTGATGTTATATCAATACAACGAACATTGCAGAAGGTGATAGTCATGCCAGACATACAGAAATTTGGACAGTGTGGGGCGCGAAAAAATATTTACTCAACGTAGAGACAAGGATGACAATGTTGACAGTGTTGTTTGAGCTCGTCGCTGCCGACTCCTTCTTTACTGCTTTAACTCCTGTTGCGGAATAGTTGCTGTTGCTTACGATGATGATCATGATGATTATGACGGGAAAATGTATGTATATAAAATAGCGCCTGTCCCAGTGTGGCTCAACAGGGGAAAGATTTGGTTCTGAGGTTGTTTGTTTAAATAGCATTTTTTAAACTAGGTTGATTATTGTCCTTGTTTTAAGCTCTTTTCTTTTCTTTTGTGTGTGTGTGCTATTTCTTTACGTCGCATGCAAGCAGGCGTCCATTTATCCCCCGTTTACATATATCTTACATATCACCATTGGCGGTGGGTGGACCAAAATTTGGGTGGGGCTTAGGTTGCTTCCATTTTTAACCACCACATAGCAAGCATTAAGAACTAAACAGTGATGATTTTTCTATACTCACGGTGAGCCACGGCAGTTTGAGAACCATTCAAACGAGAAGAGTTGCCTTTGTTTTCCATCTCTTGGTTCTTAGTTAAATTTTTGTTGATGGTGGGGACGAAGCCATTTCACCTCCAAATTTCTTCTAATTAGTTTTCATCTGATGAAAAGGTTGCCTTTAAAGTAGTTCGACCTGATTTATAACAGTTAAATCTCAGCGGCACAAACACAAACATGCACCCACAGCACTTCAAACATAATACTTCTGTAATCTGGATTAGGCCGTGTAGTCTAAAAAGTTGAACGCACCCAACAAAGAACCAAAGGGCGCACAGGTATCTGTGTCAATGGGGGAAAGTGTGTCGTAAACTTTCACCCCATTGTCAGGGCTAGGAGAGCGTGAGCCCTCGGTACAGTGTTATTTTTCCCCCAGTCTTCTACCTTTTTACAAGAAGAGTTTCATCCAGGACAGGCTGTAGGAAAAGGGCTCATCTTCGCCGAGCCCTAATGACATTTGATTGGCTGCTGGGTAACTATACATGTAGTTGTAAGCGGTGACAACAGTGATAGGATAAGCGAGCAAGCCGCCAGGTTGTTCACTCTGTGTTCATTGCGTGCTGTCATAACGGTTTCAACTGCTTATTTCATTGGAGAAACTTTCATTTCCTTTGGGATAAGGTTGGGGTGGTGGGTGGGGAAGGGGTAGCCCTTCACTACCCAAAGCAACTGGATATCACGAAAACTCCCACATATTTTACCTTATTTCTTCGAGTATTCTTTTTCCTATTTTCGTCCCATATTTGCACTCTCATTCTTCTTTACATACCCCTCATTAGTCCACCCCCACCCATCAACTCTTGTTTCCTCATCTTCCCCTATTCTCTCATTCTTTCTTGTTTACTTACCTGCACACCAGACAGCTATGGATTCTAATGGGCAAGAAAATTCATCTTGCGGAAGATGCTATTACATTTTGGCTAGGTATAGGCTGTAAGTGCAATATTATGATCCATACCCTTTTATGCTGATTTACTGTATGTTATTGGTGTCGGGGTTTTTTCTGCTTTGACGGTCTTCACAGTGTGGACAATCATACTCGGTTATAAGTAATAGCATCATTCATAATAATTAGATCTATACTTCAACGCCATGTGGTGTTGTCTGGCTACTATTTTTGTGGCTTTCTTGGTGAAATCAATCAGGCGCTTGTCAAAATAGTGAAATCGAAGAAACCGTACATGTTTCGGCCTGTTTGGCTATTTTTATCGATTTTTTGAATCAACACCTTTTACGTTTATTGGAAAACTCGTTTCTGTGCGAATTTTACAAAAACACGTCGATCAAAGGTACACAAAATGTACATTTGAAGTTTGCAAGGACACTCAAGCTTTGGAAGTTACCAAACTTTGGCGGCTATTGTCTCACTAAGTTTCCCTCTAGCACCAGTCGACCTCCTCTTCCGCCAATTATAAAATCTCGATTTCCATTAAAAAAACAAGTTGACTTATATGATATTGAGCTCATCAAAAGCAAGACAAGAAATCAAGTTATAGGAAGATATTCCAAAAATTGGTTCGATTGCGTCGTGACACAGTGAGCTAGCCGTTGGGAGACAGCACCCAGAGATCGTGCAAAGATGACCCCCATCTTGGAAAAAAAAAAGTAAAATGGAACAGGTTTAAAGCCCCTATCAACGCTGTTTGGTCATTTATGAGACTAGACCTCCGAGTTCAACGCCCATCTCCGAAAGGACAGAGCCAAATAGGAATTCCGTGTAAAGTGTCTTTTCCAAGGACGCAGCGTCAAATCGAGCTGGTGCTCGAACCCCGTGCCCGTTATCTCATGATGACGGTCTGGTGCCCTAACCACAAGACTATCGACGCAACAACTCCATCTTTCTACCTAGAGGCTTTGCTTGTACGCATACTTCTTCGAGTCACGGCTGAATCGTCTAGCCTACTATAGGAACTCAATAGGACGGTCGCCACGGTGGTTTTGGTCAAAGTCTACTAAATAACGACGAATGCAACATGTAATGATGCAGTTCTACTGCAAAATTCAGACTTCATCAATTCAAAGTCTTCAGCTGTCATTTAATACCCCATCTGCCTACATGCAAGTGGGTAAGCGAGATTTACAGGAAAAGGGGGGGGGGGTTGTTGTTGTTTTATTGTTGTTGATGATGATGTTGTTGTTGTTGTCGCAGTTAAAATTACTGGTGCTGGTACTGCTGTTACTGGTAGGCCTAATGGTACTGCTGTAACTGGTGCTGTAACTACTGATACTGGTGCTGGTGTTGCTTTAACTTCTGCTGCTGTTGTAACTGCACATGCTGCTGTAACTGGTGCTGGTTCTGAATCTTGATAATATAGATCTGGGTATATCTATTTTTTAAAGTCTAATTGTTGACTTTCCGTGACTTGTACCCACAATTTCTGGCTTACTTTGACGTAATCACTGAGTCATTGAGAGAAAACAAGTTTTCATGTTTTCACAAGTTTGAGAATCACCCAAGTAGGCTGTAGGCCTAGATCTATCTATTAATATATATGGAAGAGCCCTGATGGGAGAACAATTTTGAATCAAGTAGACTTCATGTTTACACTGAAGCGTTTCAGTTTCAGAAGTGTCGTCGTAAAATAATAAAACCATTGCCAGGAACAGATATTGTTTTACCGGAAGTGACCATGTGTTCTTCATGCGTAAAATGCAGCTGAAATTTAAAAACAAAGTCAAAGAACTTACATGTATATATATGCCAAATTTCAAATAAATCTTTTAATGACAAAATATGAATTGTAAGATCGAAGAATGCTTTTCAAGCTTCTAAAAAGTACTAAACCTGAAGAATATCTAGCAATAAGTGAAAGGTTCAATAAATATTGGAAGCTATGGACTAAAACATCCCCTTAATTATCTTAGAAAAAACACACAAAAAACACAACAACAACAACAACAAACGAGTGAAAAATGGATGACTTAGAGTATAGATGCATTGTACATGTATTTGGGTACCAGATCTAGCCTGTAACTTATGGAAAAGAGAAGGCGATCACAATCAAAATGTAGAAAAGTACACAATATACAAGGTCATGATAATATTGGGTATGTCGGTAAGCCCCTTAAAGCCTATCCTATACATTATAATTAGGTGTATTAAAAAAACAACAACAATGCGTATAATATTAAGATTGAGTACTGAAAACTTAGCAACACGATTTGGCCAACCACCCATGACTTGCCCTCCAGTCCCTTACACCCCACCCCGTCCCTATCACTGGTCAACTCAATTTCTTCGATGACAGCGTGTTTTAATCGACAATCTTATTATTATTCTGTAGGCCTATTTGGCAGTATACAGTAAAAATATCTGATATCATAGAAGAATACATGAAACCACGATCTGATCACGGTAGTCACCGTATTGTACCTTACTCTTTTTTAATCACGGGACGTAAGCGCCCCGTATGCCATGGGCTTTTGATTAATGTTACTCACTTC
>NW_004797497.1:456061-496945 GCF_000002075.1 Aplysia californica | reverse complement strand
AGAGAGAGAGAGAGAGAGAGAGAGAGAGATAGAGAGAGAGAGAGAGAGAGAGACAGACAGACAGACAGACAGAGACAGAGAAAAAGAAAGACAGGACATTGACCTCATTGCAGGTTATGCAAGGTCTTTTCTCATTTTGAAGTGATATTTAATAAGTTAACATTTGCTGCCCTCATTCTTTACCAGTGCTGCTCGTGCAGTTCTTTTTTTTTTTTTTAGTTCTCTATTTTTTTGTTTATTTTTAGCTGCTCGGAAATGAGTATTGCTTCAACAAGCTGTCTTTGCTTTTTATAACCTGAGGTTTGGTCCCTGAAGTTTGAGAAATTAATGTAGTTTGAAGGTTACAAATATTACATGAGTCACCGCTATGTTTTTTTTTATTGACAATTTTTGTTTTTTATAATAAATTGCATTGGTTCCTCTGAAATATTCTGGCTCAGTTTGATCTTTAATTTTAGTTGCTGGGCTGTTCAAGCAGAGTCCCCATTACATATTTTGACACTTTCCAGTGGAAGAATTTTAGTACAGTTGTGAGAGAAAGTTGACTTTTGGAATGAAGATCGGAATTCCAACTATTTTAGTGTACTTCGCTTCCTATTTTGTTCCTCTTTAATTTTTTCCCCTTAAAATTCACATAGAGCTTCCTAGTTCTTTTACTTTTACTTATGAGAAATTAAGAAAGTTTTTATCTTAAGATCTATAACATGGTGTTTTATGAATAGTTATCTTTGGTGTTACGTATAATCTGTTGGCTGGTTCTTGGCTCTTTTTATAAGGGAAAATGATGGTTTGTGAAATCTTTGTTCAACTTCATTCTTTATTTTGATTTAATTGGTGAGCGACTGCTCAGGTTGTAATAAATAGCCTATGCTTGTACTTCTTAGAACTTTGATTAGTGTAACAGTAGTATTCTAGTACAGATTTTTCACATAATATAGTGATGCGGTATTTAATTTCTGTTATCTTGTGCATGTTGTGAAGTATTCTAAGGAGATGTGACCATGAAAAGACCCCTAAAATGTTTTTGGGAGAAATTATTAAAACTTGGGTTATCACTTATCATATTATAATATATTTCCTGGATATTTCCTGAACGTTTGTAGGCGTTTCTGTACCCTAAAGTGGTGTTTGAGGGGATTTTAGAGCAGAGGGTAGAATCTTTTTAAAAGAAAATAATTGCCGCTTTTTTTCTCAAAAGGCATTTTTTTTATACAGCTTATATGCTTCAGTTTCAATAGGAAACTTCCATTCTATTTCTACTGTTGTAATATTATTTCAAGTAGTTGCCATGTTTTAGTTTGAAATAATATGTTTTTACGGTTTCTAGATCTAATTGGAAAGAGAACTGTTTCCGCCTTTTCTGACCTTTAACGGCCGTTTTCTCAAAATGCTATTTTCATACACTTTATCACATTTTTCTGCTGTATCTTATTCGATATAAATGTAACTTTCACCGAATGTTAACGACACATAGTTGTAGAAACTGTATTGAGGACCTATTGATTGCAAGTGTAGCTCTTGATAAATGGCGTCAGAAAGTGATTTTTTCCCTTTTTTCCCAGTTTTGCAATAAGCCGATTTTTAAGTGCCGTAAAATTAAAAATTAAGCGTATACCAAAAACTCCTGCAGAAATTTTTTAGATTTGTACTTTTCCTATGTACATGCCAAATAAAAGTGTTCAAAATAAAAACAAATAAGACAAACCACGTGAAATATTGTCTCTTGCAGTGCTATTGTATTGTGTTTGGCTTAAAATAATTTATTCAGGATCAAGAAGTATCCAAATATGATAATATTCTATTACAGATCAATATTTTATACTCATAACGATAGATAGCATAGCATATGACATCATATCATAGAAATTTTGAGGAGGTTTCGGGTGGTTTCGGGAGATTTTGGGTGGTTTCGGGTGGTTTTTGCGTGGTTGCGGGTGGTTTTGGGAGGTTCCGGTATAAACAAGTACCCCTCCTCGAATTCCATGTGCTGTGTCGTGGAAAGGCTCCTCGTTGAAACAGATTGGGCTTTTCCGAGGCGGAATTTACAATTTCGGAGACTTCGCCTCTTAAATGACCGCAATGTTAAATAGAGGGTTAAGCCCACCACATCTTCTCAGCGGTGTTTTCGTTTTAAGAGAGAAATGGTTAGATCTACATGTTACTTTTTAATCTTTTTTTATGAAGCAAACACAGCTCACGTTAGGACTTCATTTCTATCAGGGAACTGTGTATGTGGAAGTGACAAAGTACAGTATTTAGGACGCTTGAACCGACATAGACACCTTGAACACCGTGCTTTCTCTGGAAAAATAACAGGCATACGAAGTGGGGGGTTAATAAGGAAAACGTATTGGAAAACCTGAACAGAGGTGATATAATTAGTAGAGCATTTCACTCTATATTTTGATAATATACTGAACCCAATTAAAATGCAATGATTTTAAAAGGCTATAAGAAAGCCAATTAATATTCTCTGATCGCCGTAGTTTTTGGAGACACGGGTGAGTAGTTGTTAATTCACACGCCCATATGCACTTTTATTACCTATTGTGTTGCAAGTATCGTAAAAGGTTTCGAAAACTAAACTAAAACCGCATTAAGTGTCCTCTTCTCCGAACGGTCGTACCCAGTAGGCCCTTATCTGTACCCATATAACATTTAAACTTATAACAAACAAAAAAAAACGATTAAAAAAAACTCAACAGTATGGATAATAACAATAACAATAATATGATATTGTGCTTAGCACAAAAAGTTTCGATTTTCAGATGGAATTCTTTTTATTCCACATCTCAAATTATGCGTCCTTGTGTGAGCGGAGCCGGGACCTGCAGGCAAGAATAGAGAAGAAAGAGTAAAGAAAAAAGTAGGACGGGGGAACTTGCGAACTCTGGGACGATTAACGAAACTAAACAGCCCATGCTTATCTGTGGGTTTAGTTGTAGAGAAAGCAAACTCATTGACAGAATGAAGGCCGTTTAGTGCAGGGGATATTGATTAAAGAGAACCGCATTGATGCAGAGACATCTATTTAGCAGGGAAACGGTAAAACAAACCAACAGAAACAAAAGATGAGGAAAGAAAATGAGTGGGTCATTTTCCTGACTCCCTTGAATCCACTTCAAGGAGTGTTAGTGAGTTTATTCTTGACGAGGAAAAACGAAGACAAAAGTGTTGTCGCGGTCGCTATTAGTTTTTGTCTTCGTAAGAATTTTACGCCACTTGCAATACAAAAATGTCATTTACGTGCCGAAGGTAACAAGTGTTGCTTGAGAGTACCGGTAACATACAAAGGAAAGAAGGAAGGGAAAGAAGGAGTCTACCGCACGAGAGCGCTCACCAGTGACACCCGATCGCTGTGTATTAGAATCTATGACGTTTGAGGTCGTTTGCTATGTACACGTCGTTGGTTGGTCCATTAAACAAAAGACAAAACCCTGAAAAAGTAGTTTTGGTTTGTTTAATAAGAGTTTTACGGCGCTCGCAAATACATAAGATCATATGAGCGCGTACAAGTTGGTTGCATTCACGACAGTTCTTAGCACGGCTTCATTTTGGTCAATGATCAGATTATAAAATGTTAGAAATTCACGACTAAAATTTTAACATAAAAATGAAAATTTGCATAATATCAAAATTAAAGTAAAGTGCTGGTTTTTGTTAAGGACAATGGTCTTGAAAAAGGAGGCCATCTTCGCGCTGGTAGATGGAATCGTTTTATTTTATGCAGATGTTTAAGCCCTTGTGGACACAATTTGTACCGTTTTGGAAGCGAGCTTCGACCCTGCCTGTCACAACCAGCCCGGGCTGAGAGGGATGAAACGTCCGTGCAGAAAGACCCACATACTCGCTATATAATCTCCAGCACAAGAATCAAAATCAGGTGTTCTCCGTACTACGGGGAAATGGCTAGGCGTTACACCAGACACCGTTTGAC
The DNA here is from genome assembly GCF_000002075.1 of Aplysia californica. NCBI lineage: Eukaryota > Metazoa > Mollusca > Gastropoda > Aplysiida > Aplysiidae > Aplysia > Aplysia californica. The sequence continues at coordinate 493,008 of NW_004797497.1, read as the reverse complement.
TTAAATGAACTAAATGTGAGCTCCGATGAGTGGATGTGGGGCAAATAGCTTTCGGGGGCGTTCGTGGTCTAGAGGCTGCGGAGTTCGCTTCTCATTCAAATCAATAGGTCCCGGTTTCGAAACCTGAAAGCGACGGAATATTTTCGTCTCTAAAATTGTCTCCTTTCCTTTCCTTTCCTGGTCTCTAACCAATCTATTGTCTGTTTTCGTCTCCACTTTCTTCCCCCCTCCCCGTCCTCTTTGCCTCCTCCTATTGGGCTCTTCACTCTTTCTGCTGACTTTCTGCTGCTACTCCTTGGCTCCTTCTTACTGATGTCTTTCAGCCACAGCCCTGATCTTATGGTAGTTAAGATCTAACACCTACCCTTCTCGGATAAGGGTGAAAAGTCCCGACGGTCATGTGTGCAAACTGCACGCGTTAAAGGTCCCGTGGAGGTCCTAAATTCGATACGAGTAGGCTGCAGCCGCCACCTGCTTGTCTTCGGTGTCGTTTTAAAAGAGCATACGTCATTGTTTGAAGTTAAGAGAAAATGAAAGAAAACGAGAACGTTCACAAATCAGACCCAAAGTACTTGTTATTTTTTTTTCAGTTAACAACTGGGAATTTGTTTTGTTTGTTTGAGTAAAGGGATGCAAATCGACACAATAATTGTCATTTAGTGCTGGGATAAAGTAAGAAAGATAGAAACAACAGAAAAAAAGTAGGATCTATCAGTTGCGTTCCCCAACCACTGCAAAAACTGGGGAGGAAATTATACATCAGAACGACACAATACTGTCATATGCATCTTCATGCATTATTCGAATAAGGGATTTATCTAGACCCCCCCCCCCCCCACACACACACACGCGCGCGCGCACACAGAGAATAATTTTGGCATTCGTGGAATGACGCCGTCAATGTGTGAACATGTGAAATTTGAATGTGAAATACTAAAAACATAGAGTAGGTTTAATTACTCTATCAACACTATTAGGTGGTGGGGCCTCTGGCTTGAACGTCAATATCCGAAAGGACCGAGACATACAAGGAATTCGTGTAAAAAGTAAAGTGCCTTTCCCAAGGATACAACGCCGGACCGAACTGAGGGTCAATTACGGGCCCGTTAGCTTGACAATGTGTACAGACTAAATCAATCACTTTTTTCAGTCTCTGAAAGATCAGCACGCGACAGTACATTTCTTTGTTTGTTTTATTTGGTTTAATAATAAAATTATTCATAAGAGTTTTACCGCAGTCAGGTCATACACATGCCGAAGTTTGGAGGCAGTACTAATACGAATAGAAAGTAACAAACACAAAAAAGGAGGAGGGATGAGATCGACAGATATTTTATAGGAAAGAAGGAACACACCACATCAGAGCACCCGCCGACCACCCACTTACATCTTAGGTTTTTTTACTTTGAGTGGGAGATGCACAGGGACACAATATTGAGCCTTTATTGCTGGGATAAAAGCAAGGAAGACCTGCAAAAACAGAGGGGTAAAATCTATTCTTTCTTAAACAGGCGAACTCCGACCACATGTTGTGACAGGCAGATAAAATGGGAAACTTCTAAAGTAGAGACGTAGAACCTGTATGTGGAGTCGTCCAACCAATCGTTTTGTCTGTTCGGATAAAATGGGAGCACATCGAAACATCAACGGTCATTTTGTGTAGGGGACAAAGTATGACAGAGACAACAGGGGAGATGAAAAGAAACAAAACCTACCATCGTCGCCCTCCAACCACCCTCTGAGACAGAGAGATGAAACGGAGTGAAAGGGGTTCTCGTGGTCTAGAAGTACGGTGTTCCACTCTCTTATTCAATATGTCCCGAGTTCGAAATCTGACAACGACGGAATATTTTCTAATTTACAATGTTCTCTTTTCGTGTTTTCTATCCACGAATGTTCTGTCGTCTGCTTTCGTCTCCATTTTTCTGCCCCCCACCCTGGACTCCTTACTTTTTCTGCAGCCTCATAACTGCTACTCCTTGGCTCCTTCTTACTGCTGTCTTTTAGCCACACCCCTGATCTCAGGTTATTTAAGATCGAAAACCTAACCTTCTCGTATAAGGCCTAAAACTAAAAATTTCGGAGATCCCTTGTGCAAGTTGTGCACGTTAAAGGCCCCTTGGTAGTCATAAACTCGATCAGAGTAGGCTTCGGCCGCGACCTGGGCAACATTCAAATTTATTCAAAATTAAGTCATTACAAACTGAAAATTTAATGTGTCCCGCAAGCTCCTATGACTTAATGTAGTGGCAAGCACCGTAAAACACCACACACACAAAAAATTATTATGATTTTTAAAAAATTATAAAACAGAGGAACAGAGCAGAAGCAGAACCCACCAGAGGCGCCATCCAACCATACATCTCTCCGTCTGTCCAGAGGCAGGTGAGGATATCGAGACTGAAAATACGTTGTTTTGATGTTGGTTTTTTACTTTGAGTAAAGAGGAGCGGATCAACGCAACAATGATCGTTTTTTATAGTAGAGGGTTTTACGGCGCTCGCAACTGCATAAGGTCATATGAGCGTCAAGGGGTGGATGTCAACAGAGAAGTCTTTACAGGGAATCAGACTTACTCTGCTCACCTCTCTAGCTTCAACAGCACAAGGTCTGCTTCGACTATCAAGGCACCCAAAAATAGCAGGTCACAAGAGAGTGACAAACATACAAAAGAAGTAGAGGAAAATGACAATAGTAAGGATCAGGAAAGAAAAAGCAGCAGTTCCCTGTTGTAGATCAGGCACAGTTATCAGCGTGACATGAGTCAGCCCCTTTTCAATTCTACTATGCTTGAACGAGAAATGTCCCCCCTTTGGGAAAGGCCTAATGATCATTTAGTGCTGGGAAAAAGTAAGACATACAGAGTGAAAAACAATAGATGGAAAGTAATGGAGTAGAACTGCCAGTGGCGCCCTCAAATCACCTAGTGAAATACGTTGAGGGGGCAGACAACATGTACGGAGGTAACAACGTGCCCATCAACACTTCCGTCCCACCAATTCCAATCTGATTAGAAATAGAGGCGCATAGGGAAATACTAAACTTTACCCCCCCCCCTCCCTCCCACAAACACATCATTTGGAACGTACTTGCCCTGATACACACATCCAGGGTCTCCACTCTATGTGAAGCCACATTTGGGGTAGCTGTGACGTCATCCGCAAAGATCCCTTTCTAATCTTATTTTTTAACAATGGGTCAAAATTTACTAGTATCCTACATGGATAATAGGTGTGGTTACGGTCATTTAGGGCACAGAAAAAGCAAGACAGACGGACAGAAGTAACAGAAAAAAAGCAAAAAAAAGTAGAAACTATCAGTGACGTCCTCTTAGAGTCCGTCTTCGTCCAGGCACAGAAAAGCACACAATTGAACATCTTGAAAGTTTGAGGTACACGTAGGTGTTGATTTTAATAATAATACTCTTGATGACAAGATTTCATTGTAAAAGAACAACGGCCAGTCAACTACCGTATAGCAAGGATTATGGTATGACAAGAAAAACGTTCCAGCATAATAATAATATAATGCTTGTTGTACATAAACTACATATACTCAAAATATGATTTTCAGAATGTATATTACCATTATTACCTAATTATAGTCTCTTACATTCTGTATATATTCTATTACAAGGAAGTACATCACTACATGCATGAATGCATGTGTTTGTGTATTAGTTTAGTGTGTATGCATGAGTGTGTGCATGTGCGCATGCGCACGCGTGTGAGTGTGTCTGTGCATGTGTGTGTAAGTACCATTACAACACATGTCTACTCTATAAATTGTTTGTTTCTTCTAAAGAGAGAGAGAAAGAAAAATTATACTGGTATAGTATGGACCTAGCAGGAAACAAAGTCAGAGGATGAGGTTCTTGGAATGAACAAAATTACGAGAAACAAAGTAGAGAGGCCAAGTGGCTTGAAACAGTAGCAGTATTGTCTGAAGAGTGCTCTACAGTTCAAAGTGGTGTTAACACAAGTTTTGTGTGTGTGTTTTTTTTTAAAGACAGAACTAATCAAAAACGCAGATGCTATTAGTGGATATAAAATTCACACAACAAAATTAATTATGTGCTAAACCTACCCAAGTCTGAGGGTAAATTTTTTACATGTACTTTAAATTAATATAAACTAAATCATTCTGAGGCGGGTTGCTTCGAGCCTAACAGCTAGAGCCCACCTAAGCTGAGTGGGATACAGACACTCTGCAGAAAGTCATTTATAGACACTTAACTCTTTCACTGCCTGGAGGTTTTCCTCACCTCAACTGGGCCTTAGGCGTAACCTACTTTCAGATTCTGCCTACTCTCAGACAAATTAAAGATTTAGCATTCAATTTTCAATATTAGCCATAAGTACTATTATTTGAAAATAAAGGAGAAATAAAGACCAATCTCAATGTGTTGCTAAAAATAATCATTCTCCAGCTGGAGATTTCAGTTTCGATTATTACAAAAGTAGGCCTGGTTTTGTAGCAGAAAGTGGAAAGCCGTGAAACATGGCTCACAGTCCAGTATTGGGAGTAACACGAGCTGAAAAAACACAGCTTGCGGTTGTAGTGAAAGAGTTAATAAAACATAGGGAGTCAATTTCACATCTTTTGCATGCAAAAGGTGCAGAGCCTAAATGTAGCACCACAGACGGCAGTAATCCAAGTCTCTATTCGAGCACTTACTTTACCTCAAGTCTCTATTCGAGCAATTAATTACTGTACTTAAGTCAGTCAAAAGAATAAGAAATGATAACAAGTATAATATGGTAGACTTACGCACCACCACATCCGACAGTAAAAGTCGTAGGACAGTATTAAAATCCATATTGAACGAAGAGAACAATGGAACATGCAGCATTAAATTTCAATGATGAATGATGAAAGTTTTATCATCTGAGCCTAATGCCAATGTATATCATAATTTCTTTCAAAACCATTTAGTTACTATATAAAGAATGAGGGACCCCAACAGGGGCGTCCACGTTTTCGTTTTTTTTTTTTTTTACAATTTAAGACTAAAATTGGATTAAGACCTGTCACAAAACCAATGTCTTACTGGTAAAAAAATCAGTGCAACTGTTAATAATAAAATGGACATTATAAAACTAACAAATTAATGAGGCAAAACAATAGCAAATCAGACTTCAGTTTTACCTAAATCAAGACAAAAAAGAAAAAGTTCATACGTTAATTTTAATTTTCTGTAAAGATCTTTAATTATAATACTATAATACGCAAATTGAAAATAAGTTAAAACTGTGTATTTGAACGATGAAAAAGAACCGGATATTAAAAAGCAAAATTTAGCCTTAATCAGAATGACTCTGTAGCCCCATTGCACAAGTCTGAATACACACACAAGTAACATGCCGCTCATATGAAACATCAATGCCCTGTGCAAAGCCTGTAGGTAAAATCGGTCTCATCAAATTTGATTTGAATACAGGAGACCACCTAACCAACCACCATATTTCTCATTGATACCCTAAACCCAACTATCAAGCAGCTGAATCATATTCTGCAAAAAACAAATGCTATACAATATTGTTGGTGGACTGTGATATCAGCTCATGCTGTAAGTACACTGACAGTGTCAATTCCAAATAGGCCAACTCTGAGGACACTAATTCTATAAAAGAAAAAAAACACCCAAAAAACAGAAGAGTCGTTTTGTCTACTCATTTATACTCTTCATGGAAGTTTAGAACTCATTAGTGCAATTCTTCCGCTTTAAGGACAAAACTGTATTGCAGCTAGAGTAGAGCATGATGTTCCATGATTAAAGACATAGGAAAAAGGTCTGGGAGAATATGAGACTTGGCCAGTTTGAACCTGACACCATTAGCATGTGCGATGTGATAATGATACATTTGGCACTACAAAACACACAACATTACATGTGGTTAATTTGCGGTAGCACTCAGAGCTACGTACAATACATTCTTTAGACAAGGCAACACTCAGCTGTACATAAAATAAAAGATGGTTCATGCATAAACAAGTGAAAGTCCACAGCAGGAATAAAAAGTCTGTGCCAAACAACCATAAATGGAAAAAGAATGAGAAATCAACATTTTTATAAAAGCATAGCTTTCTCGTCAGACTATTAAAAAAAAAAAACTTGTTTTCCAAATCTGTTCTGTCCCAACTACAGAACCAACTACTTTATTTTCACAGGGAGCACAAACTCTCCTCATAATCAATGCTGAGGGAATATTTTAAAAAGTCCCACCTAAAAGAGTCATTATCAAAAGAGTTCAAAAGAACGAAAGAGCAAAATGGAAAGGCAAGTCTTTTCCATTATTCTTTAAAACAATAACCAAGGCGTACACCATATTCACAGACTTCCATCACAGAGAGACTCGCTTCTCATCCCCATACCTTGTACACTTCTCAGTGGGAAAAACATTTCACTACCTACATTGCTCAAAAGTAAGCACTCAAAGGAAATCTTTGAAATTCAATTGAAATGGGTAACCTAAAACAAAACAGATCAGATATATCTTTTAACATTACCAATACATTCTCGAATTGGTTGCTACTACACAGAAACAGGCAAACAGCAGCAGGAAAACAGGAAATCATCACATTTCTAGACAGTAATTCCCTTCTAACAACTTCACAGTATGAACAATGAAGAATGATACTTCAAAACATTTCAGTGGTCCCTTTGAGTCAGACTTCCCTGTCTGAAAAGAAAACAAAGGTCTTGATATTTCTCATTAAAGAAGTATCAAGGTGTTGTAGGCTGTTGAAAATGCTACATTTAATTTAATTTAGAGGTCAAGCTGCTTTGAACCCATTAATCATGGCTAACCCGGACCATGCAAGATAAATGCTAGTAGAAATATAAAATACCACTACTAGTACTACACAATGGAGACAACATGATTTCCTTGTATTTCAAGGAGACTTATCATTACACCAGAAATGTCGGGTCTAGCAATAGTAACACAGGTGCAATACAAAGTGCAGCCATATTTCTGCAGTCATCAATTTGTTTCTCAATTCAAATTTCAGACAACGTATTAAAGAATTTAAGCCTGTTGGCTTCACAAAAGAGCTAGAGCTGATTTACAATGCAGTCACCAGCAGCAAATCTACATCAAACCCAAATGTTCATGCATAGACATCATACACACAGGAGAGGTGATATCAGAGACTTTTTAGGGGAGCAGTTACATCAAAAGAGCTTGAGTGCATATCTGTGCATGCGTAGCTAGATGTGAGTGATGTATGTCTGTGTATATGTGTCTATGAGAGAGAGAGAGAGAGAGAGAGAGAGAGAGATAGAGAGAGAGAGTGAGAGTGAGAGAGAGAGAGAGAGAGTGTGTGTGTGTGTGTGTGTGTATGTATGTGTGTGAGAGAGAGAGAGAGAGAGAAAGAGAGAGAGAAAGAGAGAGAGAAAGTGAGAGAGAGAGAGAGAGAGAGAGAGAGAGAGAGAGAAATAAAAAGACAGAAAAAAAGAGAAAGAGAGATTGTGAGTGTGTGTGTGTGTGTGTGCATGCATGTGGGTAAGAGTTGCTTAGTGACTTCCCTCACAGGGACCACTGAGTAAAGTACATAAGAGTACAGTAACACATTCAACATCATTTTCTTGGAATGCCAGAGAGGACCTCTGAAAAAAAAAAAATAACAACTGACCAAAGCAATGGAATGAGGCGAGAAAAAGTCTGGCACATGCAACTGAAAGAAGAAGAATAAACATGACCAAAAATAACCCAAACGTAATGTCTCATACAGGGTGTATAATTCAACAAAACAAATACTGCCCTACACAAAATATAAATTTGTTTAAATAATTGACTTTATACAATACCTTTTCTCACTTTTTTTCCTAGCTCAGAACACCTTATTATACTAATAGTGGAAAGTAGGGGCGCGAAACTGTCTCACAGTCTCATAAATGCATATTTCTGTTTCAGCAAAGGATAAATTATAGATTTAACAGGGTTTACATTTCTAAGCCTAAAATGATTAATAATCCCGTCAAAAGAAAACATGATTAGAAAAATACACATAACAAAGCCATAGCAATATTACCCTTTTGAACACATGTGAGCAACACTAGCCTAGGGCTATGAACTTTGGCATTCGGGATCTTCACACAAATATGTGTGTCGTCGTGGTGAAATCAGGTGCTCATCAAAATAACGAAATTTAAGAAACCAACATTTATTTTCCCTCTATTGGGCAGTTATTACCATTTTTTTTTTTCCGGTTCAACATCTTTATGTCCACTTGACAACACAGCCCTGCGTGGGTTTTACAGAAAAATACTGATCAAAGGCACAAAAAATGTAAATTTGCAGGTTCCAAGGATGCTCAAGCTTTGCTGGCCCTTCTCTCGCTAATTTTACCTCTAACACTAGGTGACCCCCAGCTCCTTCAATCGCAAATATCTCGACTTCTTTTCATGATAAATGGGCATCTTTTCATCAAAAGCAAGGCAAATAATAAACAGGCTTTTAAATGATATTAATAACCCCACATGCCCAAAAATTGACGAGCGCCTGATTCCACCATGTCGCTGGAGGATTAGTTCGCACTGCCAGCTAGTTGAAGATATGATTCATTATTTCATGAAACATACACACTCTAATTAGTTGGAGCTGGAGCCCGTTATTATGAATGAGTGTGGAGGCAACAAATAATATTCATCAGACACAGGGCTGTCTCATGCTAAATGATGGTGCATGCATTTTACTAGAGCAAAAGAGCTTTTAAGACAATGGAGATAGCACTATTTTCCACAACAGTATGGACTCAGCTGACATATGTGCACACATCAGTGACACCTGAATCTGTTACTATCTTGTCTATTCTAATCCGGATCTGCCGAGTTTTAATTGATATACGAACAATATGTCATTCTAAAAGCAAAAGACAACGCCTTCAAAGTACATGTAGAAGAGGTAAAATGTCCGAGGAAATAAATATGAGCAAAAATATGAGCTCAGTTGGATTCTTACTTCAACTTTCCGAGTATAGGTCACATTTGCACGCTAAAGCAAAAATGGCAGACAGTTTGTAAACTGAAATGTAAGAGCTTTTCCTCTTCCATACAATGCTGACAGTGTAATCATACTATCAAACTCACTAGAAAGATTAGTCTCAAGCATCTTTAAAAACAAAATAGGCTCACATTGGTCTGAAAGATGTAGGGTACAAAACTGCAAGAATTGAATGTGACAACACTTGGACAACACTGTCATGAATTTTCAGGAACAAGGTACAGTTCGGCCTCATCTAGTTTCAACTCAAATACAAACGTTTTTCATGTATATTCTTTAATCCTGCTTCATGTTATGTAGTACACAATTACTTCAACTGTAAAAGTTTACACAGAACACAATGCCTGACCAAAAACAAAAATCCAAATGATACTGAAAAAGAGAAAGAGATAGAGAGAGAGAGAGAGAGAGAGAGAGAGAGAGAGAGAGAGAGAGAGAGAGATACAGAGAGAGAAAAAGTGCTTAAAGACACTTTGGTATTTTAATCTACTCAATAAAGGCACTTTTGATAGCAAAAGAGAACTTAACATTAATAGTGGAGCACATCAACATTCCTTCAGCAGAAGAGGGATTTTGAAGAGCTTACTCAACACAAAATAGAATCATCTAACACCTTTCAAATATAAAATACATTCAGCAGTACATTTACGGGTTTTTACAGAAAAATTATTGGTGCTGTATTAGCTTTCAGTTGAAGAAAAAGGCACTCTTTTTCACCATTTGGTGCTCCCAAAATAGAAAACTCCTACACAGTCCGCCTGAGTTGCCCCTCTAAAGTTGGTACTGAAAGTTGAGTTTGTGCCCCTTGAAATAAACATAGCAAAATAAAAACGGAAGAAAACATCTTCGGTCAAATACATGGCTAAGTCAGGTTCATTTTCTTAACCCTCCTAGAGACATCATCCAATTAATTTAGCCATAGTTTTTGAGTCACGATTTCGGTTCATTTACCCTGTTTTTTTATATCGCCAAACATGTCCACTCTCTAAAAAAATGAGTTTTACTTCCTTCTTATATTCTACTTTAAGAAAATGTATAGGTTAATGGTCTTTACTTGCTTGGTTTTTCAGTTCCCAAGCATTGTTTTACATAATTCCCCTCACACCATAGGCTATTTGTTAAAGACAAATGGAGGGTTAACTGTTTAGACACATGAAAACTTAAGTCTATAAAGATGACAGATCAGCAAGAAAAAAAACCTGGGCAGAAAGGCACACATTACTATGTACTGATGATAAAATCAGGTTTTTACAGACAAAGGCTACTTTGATTGCAGTGCACATCTTTTGTTTCAAACAAAATCCTATCCAGCAAAGCAAACTTGAAAAGGAGTTACATCAACCATCTCAACAAGGTCTGGGAAAATTGCAAGAAACAGAGAACTTTTAGTTTAGTTCAGATACTACAATAAAAGAGAATTACCCCCTCACCCCCCCCCCCCTCCCACCCTCAAGGAGAAATAACCAGATAGACAAACTGAGACAACAGAAGAGCATAAAACAAGTATGAAATACCAGTAGTGCACTCCTACCACCTGCCCAGAGAACTTTTCCCCATTTAAGACATTCTATCCATTTTTTGTTTCAGTAATGAAGTGCACATCGACACAATAAAGGTCATTTAGTGCTTGTAAAGAGCAAGATAAAGAGACAAAAAGCAGAGGAAAAGAATGTAAACCAGGCAGATCATGGGGACAAAATAAAGGGCAACAAGGTGACCTGTTCACAACAGTCTTTCTTTAACAATATGTCAACCACAACTATACTTTGCTACTGTCGCAGAAGAAGAAGAAGAAAATTGTTTTTATCTAAATACTACTCTTGGTTAAATAAATCAAGTACCTTTAAGTATAAAGGTAACAGTTTAAGCAGTAGATTACATAAATGGAAATCCTTTCCATGAAAAAACAGGAAGAAAGTGAAAGCGTAGAATGCAATGTAAAAAAATCCATGTTGTTGGCACAAATTGTACAAAAAGTTCACAGAAAATTATAGTGCATACATTACAAAACAAGGTATAAGCAATTTCCGCTAGATGTCTCTTTTGATATTGAAGATAACGGGGTTTGTAAAAGAAAACATGTAACATTCTTTCTAATGAGACAAAAATATATTGCCTTTCGGTGGGGGTTTTGTTGTTAGACAACGACATGTCACAGAGGAGGGGTATATTATATGACAGGAGGATGCATAAAATTGCAAATCCTTCCCTCTGAGACTTCATGTAAAGAACTCAGAAGAGTAGTATAAGAAAAGAAAGCAAAAGTAATATTGACAAATTATAGACACATTTTGATTTTTGTATTTTTAAAAGTTAAATCACTTTGCAAAGACAACTGGAAATGAAATAGGCCTACCTATCAAAACATAGCACATTCTCCTAAAAAAAAAATACTGTAGTCTGTCATTAGAAAGTCAATTCAAATTAAATCCAAATGCACAAGAAATGTATTAAATAAAGACAAAAAGAACAAATTTTTTAGCAATTATAAAAAAAAGCACATCCCATTGCAGACTACAGGGACTACAGAAATTTTAAGAGAGAAAAACACCCATTAGCTTAGTAGTAATCTCGCCATGGTTCAGTGACATTGTAAAATGAAAAAAAAACAGGAAGAGAAGATAATATACAAATTGCACTTGAGTCAAAAAATCCAATGTACCTACTATTAGTTCTACAAGAATCATAAGACGAAAAAATATGCTCTTAAGAAACCAGCAATCAAATTTCTTTTCCTGGAAGGATACAAATAGAGATCAATTTGACATCTGGTATTGGGTTAAAACGAGCCGTAACCTCACAACTTCACAAATCGGATTACACACTGTATGATCATGTAGGTATCTATAAGCTATACGTAAGGCATTCAGATCACCGTACCGAACAGAGATATAAGTAGAAACTTATACGATACTAACAATTTTCCAGAACGATGTACATGCATTTTAAATAAATGACATAAAATGAATAACAAACTGAACTGTTCAAGGGGAGGACATTATGGAGGGATGGGGACGGGGTTTTGATGTGATCAGATCGTTGCACCATCTTCCACAACACTATCTAAAGGAGCTCTGGAACACTCTGTTGAAGCAAACAAGCACCATGCCATCTTTCAAGAGCACACTTTAAATCGCTAAAAGCAAACACCGTTAAATTCAAAGCTCTTGAAATGCCTCAAAATGATTTTTTTTTTAAAGAAAATCATTTTACCTTCTGATATGGCTCAATACATTTTGATACAGACTTTTACAATTTTTTGGCATCGTTAAATACAACACATTTTTCAAAACCCCAGTTGTGACTGTTTGGAAACTTTCTCCTCAAAAGTGCACTTCATGATGAAAGAATGTTGCATTGGAATGGGTGCCAAGGAAAACGACAAGAGTGATCCAAAAACTGCTACCATTCTACCAAGCCGAATTGAAGCACCATAAGGGGGAAAAAAATGACATTTTGAAATATAAAAAGTTCATTTTGATTTGTTTCACAACAACCATGTATTGTTATTAACCAAAATTGTACGGGGCAAATGACGAAAACACATGATGAATAGGATAATTTCAACAGATTTTTCTATTCAACAGCCATATTGAAGAATCGAGATATGAAAAACAAATCACTAAAAATCACTACGAGTTGATTTTACGTTCACAAAATTGCAAGAAAAACATTGCAAATTCCTACTCAAAGATTGAGAAAACAATTGTAAAAAAAAAAAAAAACTCAGGTAAAACACCCTGTACCTATGCTACAAAGGTGTAGATTCTGAAGTTTTTCCGTGGAATAGATTCCAGTAGTCAGGAGGATCAATATTTTGGCCGCAGGGGTAGACAAGCTTTTCTTGTCCTGATATAGTGATTGGATTCTCCTAGGGGAAAAACATGAAATGAGAAAATTAATCCACAAAATCATTTTTTAATTAAGAAAGATTGGCAAGAATAATAGAAAAAAACACACAAAAATCTAAAAGTAAGAAAAAGGAAAGAAAGAAATAAGAAACTTGGAACATCAAACTCATACGACAAAAAACAGACTGTCATAAACCTTAACCAAATTCATTATAAACCAAACATGATCTTTTAAACTAAAGACACAACTTTCACTTCTTGTCATTCAAATCTTTTAACAAATGCTGTTGAGCGGTTGAAATCCCACAGAATTGCATTCTACTTTGAGACAACACAGCAAACTATATTTTGCCAGGAGCAGATGAATATAATAGTAAAAAAAAAATTAATGAAGTAAACGGCGCTGACTACAACAGAGCTCTTTCAGAATCTCTCCATCCCTCAATCCCTCCCCCCCCCAAAAAAAAATGCTGTAAAAAACTCAAGCTAAAGAATGGACAATTTTGGTCAGAAAAATCAACAGCTGAACAAAAAATCTGTCCAATCATTCCTCCAATCAATTCTAAGCAGAACTAATGCTTGCTGAGTGAATATTCTTACATTCTTACACACTATGACCTGACTAAAGAGACCACCTGTTATATCTTTTTCCCTCTACTCCAAATGTAAACAACGTCATACATTGCACAGGAGCTGAAAGCCAAGAACAAGCTAGTAAAAACAGGAGTAAAAATAAACTGAATTAGTCTGGAATATAAAACTGACAGTTTTTTTTTCCTTTGTTGTTATTTTTTAATGATAAGAAATATTATTGGTAACTAAATCCCAAGAATTGCCACTTGGAGAAAAAAAAAAATATAGAAAGAAAACAAAGCAGGAATTACTGAATTGGTTCTGAGCAGTTACAGAGTGCACATCTTTTGTTTGAATTCCAAGTATGACATTTTTAAACTTGGGTTGTTCGAGGAGTTATCACCACTTTCAACCCAGTTAGCCTGGTCATGTCAGAGGTAAATGTGAACTAAGAGGTCCAGCATCTCAAATAAATGTACTGCACCAAACCAAGTGATACAATCAATACCGGGTTAGGAAATACTTAGGACCTAACAATGGCATTCTTCAATCACATGTGAAACACGAGTCTCTGAAAGTCCTACCTTGTGAAACTTGACTAGGTCAGCAAGAGAGTTATGCACAGTTTGGTCCGCACCGAAGAACTGGTATCCGAGATCTGACGCGTCTATAAGGAAGTGCTTGTAACGACTGGCTTCTTTGTAGGATAACGTGTAGCCCCAGACCCGCTCACTCACTCGTATAAGGTAGGACCCATCTTTCTTGGACTCCAAAAGTTTCTCACACTCTGATCGATTGATAATGCCTTGAATAGAATGAAAAAAGACATAAATGATTTAAGATATATGAAAGAACAGAAGAGCTAAGAGACCAAAATTGAGATCTCAAGTATAAGACCTAGACTAATAAAATTAATGAAAAAATGCAAATCAATCAGATTCAATAGAGAGAAATGAAAAGAACGGACAGATACAATTTGAAATCACAAGAACAAATGCTAGTGAGGTTTCATTTCTTTCTAGAACTTTGAATGATTCGGAGCTGATGAAAAACAAAAGTTTAGAAATCATTTCTTCATTCAAACCTGTCTAATTTTAGCCACAATACAAAGGAAACCATGAACAAATTGCCAAAATGATACAGTACTTGCTGTCCTGTGAAAAAAATACACAATGTGTTTCTTACATAAAAACAGGTAGAATAGGAACTCATGTGATTGTCCTTTAGTCCTCCACCAAAATACCAAAAACCTCTTCATCTGTCACTCTGTAATTTTTCAGTTCCTCGCAAACAGCAACAGCGTGTTCAGGAAATGGTGGCAAGCGGAACACCTTTATATATTTTGAGACTTTTCACCTTAGTGACAAAAATGAGGAGATATTCAAGTACCATACCACATTCTAATCAAAATTCCTCCACTTGAAAAATAATGGTATTTTCCTTTCCCTTTTTTTTCTAATTAAAAGTAAATAACAAGTTACTAATCCTGACCATGAAACCATTCCGCTACTTTGCCAGTCGCAGGGTCCAGGCCAGTTCCTTTATCCTTTTCCTCCTTCTGAAACCAACTGATGATCATATCCTGCCCCTTTGGTCTCAGGGGTCGGGGCTTTTTGTTGGTTATTCCAGGGGCAGACGTGACTATCAAATGCTTCCTAAAAGGGGGAAAAAAAAAAGAAAGATTCTTTAATTCAGGAAGGGAATCTATTCAGTGAAGAAAGGTTGCTTTATAGCAAGGGAGGAAATATGATCTACCAGTGGAACTCTCAATTTTCAAATGAGCAAAATTGTATATTATAATACAAGGGGAATACCAACAATGGAATGACTTACATCACAGGATCGAGCTCTAAAGCATGTAAATTGTACACAGCTTCTTTCAAAGTACTAGACTCTTCACAGCAGGGGTCCTACTCATAAGAAAAAAGTTTTCAAGGATTTTTCCTAGTTTCCGCCTCGGTTATTTAAACTATTTTTCAAGGTGAATTTTATGGGAGAAGGGGTGGGGGAGTTAATGTCAGAGAGGATGAAGAAATGAAAAGAAATGTGCTAGCTGAACTAGAATAAACTGACCAATCAGTGACATGATCATAAAAAGGCCTAAAACATGAAAAAAATTCAAGTGATTGTTATTTTTAATCACCCAGTTTAAAGTACCCACTTTTTCAAGAGCCTTTCCTTTATTTTCATCCATCTTCATGAAGCTTTTTCAAAGACACAAGCTGAAATTGAAATTCCTCACTTTTTCTCCTTCTCCTGGTTGTGTGGGAACCCTGTGAAGTTTTTTTTTTATTCCCTCCAACATTCAGTGTACTTACTTAGGAGGTAAAGGTGGCTTGTTCCCCGGGCTAGCTGGCGCACCAGAAAAGGCTTGTGCAGCTTGCATCATGGTGAAGGAACGGCGTAAGGACTCCTTGTATTCCACTCTAGCTTTGCGGGCAAGCTCACGAATTTGCTTGTCCGCCTCCTTCGCTTTCTTCTCTGTGAAAAAAACCCATGAGGAATCAGTTAAGAAAAGCATTGTATCTGAAGAGCTTTATCAATATCACTATAGGATCCACAATTTTAATAAATAAAAACAAAATTGTTATCCGCTGTCTTGCTACACCCTATTTGAGATGAAATCTCACGCTGTGAGTAGTCTACACAGCAAGGAGCCATTCTGTGGGCACTATGAATGTCAGACAATGAGGATTTTTGTCCCATTTTTAGTGAATTTATTATTGATCAAGAAAAAATACTTTCAAACAGGCTCGTAGCCTTCATAGTACTGGCTGAACGTTTTAGGGACATTCATTCCAAGCGTACGATGCAGTAGACCAGAAATGGTTAAAGTACAGGGTGATCAAAAAAAAAGAACTGTACAACTTTTTTTGTTAATATTTTCCTTCACACTTAAGTTTTGTGTGTCAAATTAGTACACAACATTTAGAAGTCAAAAGGAATTTGTCTGATATTCATTTTAGAAAAATCCACAGAATAGAGCATAAAAAAACAACCCATTTTCAGCGATGTTCCCATTTTTGTAGCATGATGCACAAATTAGCATTAGGTCTACCACTAAAAATCCCAACAATTACGCCAAGTTTAACAGGCCAACAGAGGTTTGCAAACAGTTTTTCTCAACTTTCCG
Organism: Aplysia californica; assembly: GCF_000002075.1. Taxonomy (NCBI): domain Eukaryota; kingdom Metazoa; phylum Mollusca; class Gastropoda; order Aplysiida; family Aplysiidae; genus Aplysia; species Aplysia californica. Next base: position 476,443 of record NW_004797497.1, on the reverse strand, counting down.
TTGCCTGATGAGATCACGGTTTAGATTAGTAAAGAGCAGAGAGCTTTTTGTATAGAACATTTCCTCACCACCAACTCATTTCGTAAGTTTCACACAAGGTACGGAAATAATGCTCATGTGCTCTTAAGGCCTTTTCGATGTCAAGGGTTGAAATGGTTCATCCGTCAGGACCTATAGAGAATCAGAACTAAAAATTTCCAAACAAAACGACCACTTCAGGTCAAACACACACAGTTCGCACCCCTTTAAACGTCACCAGGGTGCAGAATTCACTGGATGAGCCCCATGAGACATCTCACGTCTGTCCGTAGACGATGTCCGCACCAATGACTTTCCTTCATCTCAACGGTCTGCATTCTCAAAGCAGATCTTCATCTATGACTGTACCATTTTCCCATTCTCGAAGCTATCAGTGTGTTCATGATTCCCCAATTGTCTTGAAAAGCGTGAACATTTCTTCCATGACATTTGGTTCCTTGGCAAAGCAAATGTTCACCTTTCAGGTTATATCAACTCCACAAATGGTGTCTATTTGGGCAACCTCGACCCCCCTCCCTTACTGTCTCTAGAAACAGCTCCATAGTGTAAGGTCTGCAGTGTGTGTGGCTTTGAGTACTCATGGTTGAGTGTCGAGTCCAAAGGAGGACATATAGACCATTGGTTCTCAGAATTCCAGAATTTTAGAAATATTTTTAGTTCTGCAGGAAAAAAGAAATATTGTTACAGGGGTGGAAAGATTAGATTTTTAAAACAGACGGAAAGGAAAAAACCTAATCATTCCATGACTTTCCTTACAAGAACTTTTGAATTGGTCCATTTCGCATTTATAGGAGGATTTTATAAACACCATTTCCTTTTCCAAAAATAGGTTTCTTCTTCACAAATTTTATGTCAAACAAATTCCTTTTGAATGAATTGTATCTGTTCCAAATTACAAGTCTAGAACTAATTTTGTGCGAGATATTAGGGGTAAAAAATGTACAGTTTCTTGGATCACCCTGTATTGCAAAATAAGCAAGAAAATAATGGGATACTTTGCAATAAAAGAGAAATTGCATGTTAATGTAAAGTGGTCTTAAACTTTTGGCCCCGACTGTATATTTGTTTACAGCGACAGGAGAGAGTCTAAGATAGATATTGTATCAATGGCCATTGTATAAGTTTAACACCCCTTTCAACACATTGACGTTATTCGAGAGGGGGGAACCTCCGATTTCAAAGTCCATCTCCGATAGAGCCGAACCAAATAGATGGAGAGCCTCAGAAACTTCCCATAACAACCAAAGTTCAGAACGTCATGCTGGGCATTTGAACCAGGGCCAGCATGTTCATAGTTCAGAATGATAACAAATGAGCTAATGGTGTGCCCCCAGAGAAGGGAGTAAGTTCTTTGGGTAATCGTTCTCATAAAAAAGAAAAAAGATGGCAATGAATCAAATCTTCAAAGGGAGAAGCAGTGACAACGAAAAGCATCACATATTCAAGGTAAACACATTCTCCCTGTAAGTCCATACCTTGCTCTAACCATGTCGACTCAGCTTCCTGAGATCCTTCCTCTGCCAGTTTGACCAGGGTCTGGTGTTTTCTTTGTAGAGTGGAGAAAATCTCACTGCTCCTCTTTTCCCGCATGCTCTCCGCAAACTCCCGTGATCTTCTCTTGGCCCGTTTTTCTTGCTCCTACAGGTATGGGAGTGGGGGAGGACAAAAAGCATCATGTTTTGGTTTGGTCTGAGTCTGACAAGCACATCAACATGAGACGATCATTTCATACAGGTGAAAGACAAGATAACATAGAAATGCAGAAAAGTATGACATACAAGTGGCGCTCTTCAACTAACTGTACTTTGGTACATAATGAGTAGCGCATTGGCAATTCAGAAAAGGATATATTTAAAACAGAGCAGAAAAAGAAGACTATACTACTCAGTTAATGTAGATTTCCAGACTCTTTAACAATGTGGAGTATGAATGTAGGTGACCAAGACATATGGCACAGGAAAAGATGATGGCAACATCCACAAGCAGTCATTAGAAAGGTTATTTCTGGAGAGGTGATATCGAAAATCAACTTGCCAAAGTCACTGCTAATACATTAGCCTTTTGAGTTTAAGTAAGAGTTTTACTGCACTTGAAAGACAATTAGGTCAAATAAGAGCCGACGATTAGAGGTGGTACAAGAAACAAACACAAAAAAAGGAGCGATAAGGATGATAGATGTCTGATAGGAAAGAAGGAGCAAACCACATCAGAGCACAGACCAACGACCTACGCAGCCTGTACGTGTAAACATTTTGGCTACTTTGAGGTGGGAGAAAATCACGAAGTATGGCTCTTTGTAAGGAGTTATTAAATTAAATGATCAGGTTTGGAAAAAGAAGTTATTTAAAGGAAATAAACAAAATATATTGGCCAAATCCTTTAAATGATTGAATTGCAATGTCCTTTGAGAGAGAATATTGAGTTGAACATCACAAGCAGTATTAGTCCTAATATCCAACAAAATTAATGTCTAATTAAACATGATACAACTGCAAAGTCAGACATAGTAAAAGTTTGTTTACACATTTCTTTAAGATCGAAGTGGATAAATATAGGGGAAAAAAATATATGCAGACAGAAACACAGCACACGGAATGCATGGTCAGCAAGAATACCGAAAAACTCATGCAGCTGTAACGCTTCAAAAAACATATCATTTAATCATCTGAGACGAGTCACATTTACTTCCATACAAAAGAAGCAAAGGATAAATTTTTAGGGCTCAACAAAAAAAAAAGAAATATTTCAGTCTATCAAATTGGCAAAGTATATTACATTACACATATTTAGCAGCACATTGGTAACAAAACAGAAGTAGTTGGGTGAAACGGTGAAATGGTACAGGTTTAACGTCGCTATCAATATTATTAGGTTATTTAAGAGGCTGGATCTCCGAAAGGACAGAGCTAATGGGAATTTTGTGTTTGGTGCCTTTCCCAAGGACACAATGTCGGACCGAGCAGAAGCTCAAACCCACGAACCCAGAACCTAAAGATTATGGGCCGGGTAGCCTAACCACTAGGCTACCTATGCCACTGAAGTTGAGAGGGAATATAAATGGCAAATTACACACTTTTCAGTACCAGAATGCACCTAGCCATACCCTCTTTTTTCATTAATTTAAAATAATTTAAACCAATTTTATTACATAACTAGATGGGATTGGCTTTTGTTTTCGTGGACTACAGGAAACATTTTCTTCCAAAACATGAGAAGTAAAGTCTACTAAAAATTACTGGTAGAGAACTTAACAGGCCTAAAGATACGCAAGTAACTAGCTTAGACAGCAACTTTAAGGCCATTTTTTTGCAATACTATGCGAGGCATCAAGGTGAAATCAGGCACTTGTCAAAATAATGAAATCAAGGATATGGGCATCTCTCTGGCTGTTCTGTAATTTTTACTGAATTTTAGTTTTTAGGCTCAACACTTTTTTATTACCTATTAAAAAAACATTACTTTCAGGATTTACTGGAAAAACATTGATTAAAGGCACATAAAAATGTAAATTTATAGTTTCCAAGGACTCTCGGGCTTTGGAAGTCATCAAACTTTGGCAGCCATTTTGTCGCTAATTGTACCTCAGAAATCAAGCACCCGCCATTTCAACTAATCACAAATATTTCGACTTACATTCACGATAGAAGAGTATTTTTTCATGGAAAGCAAGACAAATGAACGAGCTCTCAGATGAAACCAAAAACTCTATATGCCCAAAAAAACTGAAGAGTGCCTAATTTCACTGCGTCGTAACACATATTGTTCTCGAGGACATCATAACGTAAAAGCCTTATAAAAATGTGCTCTAGATGTATTGTCCACGATTGTCCAGTGTGTGCATGCACTTTGTATTGAGCACTTTCCTAGAAGAAATGCACTATATAAATGCAATCTATTATCTATTATCAGTATTACTATGTTAGAGGACATGCCCTATTCAAACCCTTTTCAGTACGTGAGGCAGAAGATATTTTCAAAGCCCTGAATAGGGTTTATAAAACTTAACTTGGTTTTAAATGATAGACTGCATCATCAGCAAATACATCTATGTGATCCATATAATAAAAATGGTAGATAACAAAAGAGTATGAAAATGAACCAACTGAAGGAGAATGAATGAATGAGACAGTAGTTTTAAAGTGCTACAGTGCTTTGACAAAACTCCACTAACCAACAAATCTGTCTAGTTTCCATCCATAGGTAATTGGAGGTACACAAACTAGCAGAAAAATATACTTCCATAAATCTATGAAAGTTGGGGGGAAGGGGGGGAGGAATTGCTATACAGCATCCTGATGTGTCATTCAGCAAGTACAAAATAATAAGGTTTATGAATAGTGCACATGGAAATCCCAACCCGAAACCATTTCAACAACACTACAGGAGATAAGAAGACTGTTCGTGCCAGCAAACAACTTTCAGATCATTTTTACCAGTGCCAGAAATTTAGAAACAATTAAATACAATCTGATCATACAGTTTGTGATTGAAGCCCACAGTTCAAAATTTAAAAAACCTCTGACATTCCTCTGCAGAGAGATTTTTTACACATCATTGCATAAGAAACAGGTGATATAAAGAAAGAACAAAAGATTGAAAGAAAGAAAGAAAGAAAGGAAAAAGGCCAAAAGTTATTCAGACATCAACGTCAAAGGCGATAATAATACAAAATACACAGGGCATGTAAAATTCATGATGACTGATCCATCCTACCAATCCTTGTGCATTCAATATCTTTAAAAGGCAGCAAATGAAGATCAGCATAGTGTCAACACTGAGAGGTTAACTTTGAAACTGGAGTTTTGTCAACAAAAATTCTAGTTATCGTCTTTCCCCTCTATTTTATGTATATATACGGTAAAAATCTAGGAGCAAATCTTCTGCAACCACAAGTTCCATTTTTTAACCCTTTCTCCACTTAACCCGTGATGAACTTCAATAATAACAAATCTGTTGACCATCCAAAAACTTTCACCAGAATTCTTAATGAAAGTATGAAAATCATCAAGGGTGAATTTATTTCAAGACAGAAAAGTAAAAAAAAAAAAAAGAAAAACATTCAAATGCTTCAAATGCACAAAGGATAACAGCACTGAAATCAACCAATCAGAGAATGTTTGGAGTACCAAAAAGGGGACATCGGCTGCCAAAAATTAGGTCAACACTGAAAAATCATACTGCATCTTCTTAAGCAAGCAAGACAGAATGCTAAAAGAACTAAAATGCAGGAGAATGTTTTCTGATGCAACTTGAAACTGTAAGAGAAAAAACAAACTAATGGACAGGCACCCAAAAGGGGAACCAAACAGTACAGTAGATGCAGCTAAAAACATCAACATTGTTTTTTTCATTGTCAAAAAGAGGAGGCTAAAACACAAACAGGGTCCTTTTCTTTTTTGCAGCATATTCTTTATGCATGCATACTAACCAATACTTCAGATGGAATTGTTATAATTGGTGAAGGGCAAGGGTCCTCCATCATTTTGTGAGAAGGGTTTTTTTTCTGCTGAAAGGACATCCAGAGCACAACTACATAAGAGTCGGGTGAGAGGTAAAAAAATATGTCCACACAATAATGGTCATTAGCTTAGAGAAAAGAAAACAAGAAAGAAAATAAAGACAATGTTATTAATTCTGTCTCACTACATTTGTCATACTTCGGCATTTTCAAAAACAAACTGTATTAGATTAAAACAACCTATGTACTAACATTTTTCAAAAGGACATACAGGACTGCCAGATGCAGAAAAGCAACATCTTAACTTAGAGCTAGGTTGAAAGTTTCACTGCTATGGGCACCCATCAAGTAACTATTGGCACTAACCAGTCTCTTTTTTTTATATAGGAGAAAAAAATAGAAATAGAATGGACCGAATGGACACCCCCTGCCTAACTGACTTTGATAAGGCCAATGTCTTCGGAATTCATGAGAACACCACCAATAAACTCACTCCTCCCCTGTCGTTTTGCTCAAGATCTCAGGACTTACAAAGTTCTATATTTATTGCCAGACTGTTATGATTGATTGCAAGAGGTTCTTTCATCCCATCAAAACAATTTAAACAACTTAGCAAGCAAGTTGCTTCCACTTGCCTGTCAAGGTCAACTGATGGCTCAGAGAGATACAGAGCCCCGCAGAAAGACACAGCAATTGTACTCATATATTTAGCCTGCAATTGTGAAGAACCTTAACAGTATCTAGTCCAAAGCTGGGCTAGTTTCCCTTGCCTGAGCACAAAGTTTCTCTACAACCAGCACAACCTGACAAGTGACCTTATATTTCAGCTGTGTAACTCAGAAACTGTTAGAAAAGTGTACTTAGTTTACAAGAGAAATGAATAAACTATATATTCATGCCAAGTATGAACAATTATTTTGTGCATTATTTGTCAAAGCTTTTCCATCTTCCTCTCTGTATTTTTCTGGTTGAAAACACACAAATATTCCTCCTAAAGAGAGATTTATTGATTTTCTGCATCTGGGATGGGGTATTTTTTTTTTTAATATTTTTTTTTTAGTAGAGGGTTTTACGGCGCTCGCAATGGCATAAGGTCATATATGAGTGCTAAGGGGTGGGTGTCAACAGAGAAGTCTTTACAGGGAATCAGACTTAGACTGCTCACCTCTCTAGCTTCAACAGCACAAGGTCTGCTTCGACTATCAAGGCACCCATAAATAGCAGGTCACAAGAGAGTGACAAACATATAAAAGAAGTAGAGGAAAATGACAATAGTAAGGATCAGGAAAGAAAAAACAGCAGTTCCCTGTTGTAGATCAGGCACAGTTAAGAGCGTGACATGAGTCAGCCCATTTACAATTCTACTCTGCTTGAACAAGAAATGTCCCCCCTTTGGGAATGAATTAGAGACACTACAGTCAGTGGCACTGCTCCGGGGGTAATGGGGTATTCTAAGCTGAGGAGTAATAGACATCTCATATTACAATGCCTCTACCTTGGACCTATAATTTTTCTTTTAAGACAAATAAATTGGAAATATCTCTATAAATGTGTATAAGATATGACTATAAAACAAACACAATACTCACTTCTATTTCCGCAAGCCTTTTCTTTTCTTCTTCCTCCATTCTCTTCTTCTCAATTTCCATTCTCTCGACTGCCAACCTGGCTTCTTTGATGGACTGATACAGAGCTGCCTCCTCCTGCTCACGTCTGAAACGAAGATTTGAAATTCAGAACAAATCCTTAAAATAACTGATTTATTTCATCAGGATTCAGATCAGGATAGCCGTAAAACATAAAAAGAAGTTGAAAGAGTAAACACTAGCTGAGTTAAAGTACCCATCAACTGTTGAATCTCCTGGTGTATATTCAGGAAAGAGGAGATATGACACGACAATGATCAAAGCACTGAACCCTTAAAGAAGTCAGAAGCCCCTTGTAGGGAGGGGGGAGGAGGAGAGAGAGAGAGAGAAGGAGTGAGAGAGAGAGAGCGAGAGAGAGAGAGAGGGAGGGGGTTTAATTCAATTCTTGTACTTTGCCATTGATACACACAGGTGAACAAAGGCACATGTCATTTTCATTTGCACGATAAAACCACGAGACCAAAAAGTCACAGTCATTTAATCAAAGATCCATAGCTTCTGAGTACACAAAGCTTTGCTCTGGAAAGATAAATCCACTTAGTACAACACTTTGTACTAAACAAAGCGAATACGGTCCATATAACATCGTTTTTTTATTCTTTAGTTTCAGCAAACAAACCATATTGGATTGTTAAATCGGTAACTGGAAAATTGTAAAGGTCAAATTAATTTGGCCTTTTTTTTTCTTATCTCATTCACATCAACTAACAACGTAGTAAAAATCAGAGCCTTCAGAACCCCACAAGATAAAAATTATGTAAGTAACTGACTATGGCAAACAAACATATATTATTTAAATTACACACAAATAAATATGTGCATTTTCATGTCATTTTTGATAAGTCATGAAAATGTAGGAAATATGCAAATGAAAATGTGTATTTTCAAGCCACTTATAATAAATCGCTTATGAACCAACGGATACAGGATTCAAGAAAGATTCTGATTCTATGCAAATCCGATCAGGTTCTGGTCAGATATTCATAGAGTCTGATTTTTTACAAGAGAAATTAAAAAACTATATATTCGTTCCTTGTTGGACAGTTCCAATTTTATTTAAGTACTTGGCAAGTAAGGAAAAAGCATACCCATCCCTAAGACTGGAACATTTTCAGTTCTGACAAATTTTTCTATCCACAACAGAACAAAAAAAAATGCACAAAGGTCCCTTTAGTTTAGGATATTATGTATTAAAAATTTGGAACAGAATGACAGAATGTTGGACAGATATTATTTTCATCCACACTTCAATGTAGAAGTACTCACATTGCTAGTCCTGTTGAGAGTACAGTCAGGAAACAAGTAAAATACTCAATGTCGGTAATTAAGGAGACAAGGTCCACTATAGATAAAAAAAAGCCACTTACTTGATCTTGGCCTCACGTTCTTCATTATCTCGCTTCACTCTCAGCTTCTCTTCTTCCATTTTCCGATGAAGCTCTGTTTCCTCTTTCTCCCTGTATGATAATTTTTGTATAGCATGATGTTATGGTTCAAGTCAAATAAAACTCTCCTGACATAAACCTTCATTGCTGCACACATTGGAACAGAGAAACACTATGTAAGAAAGACAGACAAAAAGACGAGCAATATGACTGGCCCTGAATACAACTTATACATTAAGTTAATTAAATCCATTTTCATCTTATTAAAAAAAAATAATTGTAAGACCCATTAAAAAAATGATAAACCTTGCTCAAATCAAAGTGATAAGAAATACTGACGTATCAACTTAATGTAAATAAAAGCCACAAATATTTTTATTCAAAATGTAAACAAACATTGTGAGTATTCCATTTTTGTGGAATGCTTTTAAATCTATGGTGAAAAACAAGCACTCTTATTCATTTAAAAATACATTGGTCAAGGGGACACAATTGGCTGAACCCACTTACCTGAGTGCCACAGCTTCTGCTTCAGCCAACTTTTGAGCTGTTTTCTGTGCTTCTTCCTCGAGAATCTGTTCTATGGATTTATCATTAGGGTGCTCACCCATGATCCACACCCACTCGCAACCATCTCGCCCTTTCAGGAAATTTACTTGTTTCTTTCCTGGGGAGTTCAAATTTCAGTTTTTCATACGAGTCAGGGAAATATGCAGAAAAATACAACGGTAAAAATTCCGTGACAACACTTTCAATAAAAAGCCAAGAAAAAAAGAAGCAAGTTAGGATAATTTATAGGTCATGGCTATTCAACATAATCATGGCCATAATTTAGAGTGACAGAAAAACACTACCACTGCAAAGAATTTGAGGATATTAAAAAATGCATAGACAAAAACCTGCTGTTACCTTGGACAAATAACTAAGAGAATACATTTAAAATTATTGATTTATTGTTTTATAATGGCAATATTATTGTTTCATTGTTTTGTTATGATTATAATCTTAGATAGTAACAAAAGAGTATATAGATGAACGACAAAAAAAAAAGTCTAAAAAACACAAAGATGAATTTCTTTTAACAATAATCTTGTCCAAAACACCTGATGAAAACAAATGTGAGTTCAGTTTTTAAAATGCAGTTCACCTATCTACATATTACACACTCCTAATTTGTGATTTTATTATCACCTGATTTTGCGGGTTTCTTGTTTTTTTTCTTGTCCTCTTCCTCCATTTTAGCTTCAAACTGGTGCCATCTTTTCACCTGCTCCTGAAAAACCAAGACACAAACAGAATCACAATTACTTCAGGCATCATTTCAAATTTAGAGGACAGCCTACTACAGTTGGAAAACTTAAACCTCTACTGCAGAGTAGAGACAAATGTCTTACAAAATTTAGATTCACACATTTGTCCAATTCCATTTTGCACAAAAGACACCAGCAGCTGTGGTGTAATAGTTAATGCCTTCATCATTGAATCTAATTTAACCCCTTTCTAGGGAATCCATCTAATTGATTATCTCCAACAGGCAGCTGGGTCGCTGTATCCCACTCAGCTGGGATAAGCCCAGACTGACAAAAATAAAGCAATTCATCTGCTAAACCATCCAAATGGTGGTCAAAGGGGTAAAAACCCTTTACAATCAGTCAATGTGCATAAAAGGAACTCTAAACTATAGCTTACAACAACACCACTATACACAAACAATACTCAGAGCTGTCTATGTAACAACAAAGAAAAGCATAGAATCGTCGCACAGCTTTAGGGAAGTTGCACAGAAAACAAGACATACTATGAACAAACCCAGTTTAAAGAATCTTATGTTTAGTCTATTAAGCCAAAAATCAAGTTAAATGAATGCAAACTTTAGAACACCCACGAATTTTCAAAATTCACAAACAAAAATTAAAGGGGAAAAATTCTCCACAAAAACATCAATTTCACACACCAGCACCACCATTTACAAAATGGGAGTGCTTATTTAGGTCACATACAGCCAAAATAAGGTTTACCCTCCACCTAACCTTATTTAGGCCACATACACAAAAAATGGCCAGAATAAGTTTTACCCCCCCACCGAACCTTATTTAGGCCACATATGCTCAAACTACCTTTATCCCAAAACAGAGTTCGTTCCGCTTTCACTATGGTGAACCTTTCTCATTTAGTACAGTTTTGTTTCAAGTGTATAACTTATATAAATCATAACATAATTTAAAAAAACAACGCAGAAGACAGAATATTTTGCTAAATCCCAATGGTTTGAATGAAGGCCAGATTTGTTCCTTCATAGAGGAGCAAAAGCTAGGCTACCACTTTGGCACACTTTAAAGTCAAGTGAAAAAGTCAAATCTTTCTAACGGACTTTCGGGTCAAATTTGGTGTATAAAAAAGCGTTCACAACGAAGTAGTAGGCAGTTTAGTGAATATGTGTGTGGCAGGGTGAATTGGCCTCGATATGCCCCATACACTTTTGTGATCGCTGTGAAGCCTCATGTTTTGATGGGTCTAAACAACTCACAGTTTTGTGAATCGCACTGCCACATCCGACAGGCCTACAACTTTTTAAAAGGAAAAGAAAGATCTTCAAAATAGCAAGTCTTTGTGTGAAAATCGATTCCGTAGAACTGGAAATATTTGCTTCTGAAAACAAGGCAATTTCTACAACACGATACTGGCTGTAGACGTCTCTATATATAAATTATGAAACTTCAAAAAGTATTATATATTCCAGCATCTTTTGACACCCAAGTTGTATAGGTTGAAGTTTTCACAACATTAATAGGCCTTTCTGTAAAAATGCATAAGAAAGCCGAATCGCCGTATCCACAGGTCAACGACCGGACGACCCTGATCTCCTCTGCTCACTGCCATTATAACGTTGTGCTTCGGCATTGCATTATTCAACTGTTCTATTACTATCAATAGGTGCGATTACAGCATTTGTGATGTACTGACACTGACTGACTAAAGAGTTCCGTTTTGCTTTTATTTTACCAATTATTTGGCTTTTGAATAGTGCAGATGATAGCTAAATCTAGATTCCCTGTCTAAAATCAGTAGTAGTAGGCTAGAAGCAGCCAGAGAGCCTACATCTGCTAGATCTAACTTATTAGGCTATGCCTTTAGGCTTTGGAATTGAAATAAAACTTGAATTGCACAGTTCTAGTTTAATTTTAGATGCAACATCTGACTATATTTTTCAGAGTTAATAATAACAAATCTCATCATAGAAATCACTTTTACTTTTACTTTTATTAGATCCAACTTTTTTCTAAAATCTGGTTTGCACAAACTTAGTACTATAGTAGAGAACAGAGTTTATAAACCTCTGCTCAGTCTTTCCATATATAATAATTCTATGTCATTATTTTCTGAATATTTTAACTTTTGTGTTTACATTATCAAATTGTGCCATTTTCCTTGATACGAGCATTAGCAGAGTGGACTTTTTAGACAGCGAGTCCCTGGCTCAATATCTTTTTTTAATAGGTCTAATCAATGAAAATTGCTAATTGATAATAACTGAAAACAACACAGGTGTTATGAATAGTGAAGAAAAATGTGTTAAAAAATAAGATAATGAGGTAGACTATAATTTGTCCTAAAAATTCCAAGTGCGAGTGAAGATCAGATACGATGATTTTGTTATAAATTCTCTGGTCATCTTTCATGATTTATTAAATGTTCCTGTGGGCCTACTACTATGTCTCCGAAGAACATTTTGCTTGACTTTATAAGCTTTTTTTAATGTACTTGAAAGCATAAGATTAGTTTCATCTAAATGTATGCACAATATTTTGAAAGAAAAGGATAAGGAGCTGACCTATGGTCATTGTTGGTTTTTTAACGTACTCTGTTTTATGTTGAGAAAAGCGATAAAAACAAGTTTTAAATAAGAATGCCCATAAAATCAAGAAATTGCTACCTAGTTGGCTTACTCTTTAATAAGTATGAACAGTTAAGAAAAACAAAAAGAATGATGAAGGATTTGTCTAAAATCTACCATTAGCAGTAAATATATTGCCCATTTTGTCCGGTTACTTGCGGATGAAATCCCCCTGTACCTCTATGGGTACCAAAAATATTTCTGTGACTTTGTAAAGAGATGTGTTGTAGTTGTGTGCATTCTATGTATAATTCCCAACAAACTCCCCCCCCGCACACACATACACACACACACACACACACTACTCCTACCCTTTGTCCACTTTTTATTCAGAATCACTCTTTTATTTTGAAATCATCCCCCCTCACTACATAAAAGATCAGTAGAAGCTCGATCTTGCGAAACGTTAGTTCTAGAAATCTACTTAAAAAACAAACAATCAAACTGAGCACTGTATATTATATGTATATCATCTAATGTAGATATGTTACGACAAGCCTATCAGCATAACCATCCAATTAGAATCTGTCATCTCAAATCCTCAAAATACAAAGACATTCAGTGTGGCCACGTGGCATTGTTTCGCTAGATTCGGTCAAATACATGTATGCTGGGATAATTTACCCAACAAACAAAAACAAATTTATTTTTGTTATATCAAGAAAGGAAAACATTTTTTAAATGACGATAAAAACATAACTGGAATAATGTCGAACTGAGTTTGCCCAATATGTTTTTTCTCCCCCTTTTTTAAAAATCTTGCCTTACATGATGCTGTTACGTTACACCGCGAGGTCCACGTTTAAAGAAAATACACATTATTAATAAATTCAATGCGGGTAATATTTAGACATGTACCAACGACACAGGTCTTTAACTGCAGATCCGTAAATACAGAAAATGACCTTAAATTGATTCTAAATTCATTAACATGTCCTGCTGTGTTGGAAGATGGATGTGAAGAGTTGTTTTTTTTCCCCTACATCTGTGGCCCAAATAAGGCCAGCTGGGGGGATAGCTTATATATAGAGGCAATATGTGGCGTAAATATAAGATTAAGGAGGGGGGTTGAGCTTATTTAGGCCTTATATGTAACCTAAACCAGGTGAGGGAGGGGGGTTTAACTTATAAAAGCCATATGTGGCCTAAATAAGGTCACCCTTACTAAATAATGTCATTTCATTATTATAATTAAACCTGAAATTTTAATGCTGCATTGGCGAAAGTCCTCACAGGCATGTATATAAGGGAGTATTACAAAAAAACTACCATTCACAGTAAGGGCCCTATGCTTCCATCATTCATCATGTCAGCAAAATGAAAAAACCTGACAAACAGTCCACTAGATAAGAGGACCCTCACTGCAAGCTGGCACCAAGACCATGGTTAACACTAAATGTATTTAAATTACAATATTCTGAACAAAATATCTTGATACCTCTCTCATTTTGACAAACAGCATTTGCTTCTGGTCCTCCGACAACTCTGCCAAGAGTTCGGGGTCGATGTACATCTTCTCCAAGATCTGCTGCAACATTGTGAAATTTATATCTTTTGACCAGCCACACTCTGGGGAAACGCTGAACTATACTTCATTCACTGCAATTCTATCTAAAGTCACACTGCTCCAGTATCCTCCACCTTTAATGTTCACGACATGATGCAGAGGTCAACCAAAGTATGACAAGGTCTTTGGGCCTGAAGAAAAGAGAAAAAAAGATGCTTTGAGTGATTCTCACATTTCAGAAAAAAAAATCGGAGCATCAGTATCAATACAACAGAAGACCTGTACACAATCTTACCATCACATTTGTGAGAACTTAAATCAAAGCAATGGCGACACAGCCCGTAGAATAAACAAACACATGCCACATATGAATGTTATCAATTCTTAGCCCTATACTCAGACGCTGGCCACTGAAAATACTTTCCAGCTGTGTGACAGAGAATTCCCCTTTCCAAACATAAAACTAGACAAAATTATGATCAAGAGTACACTAGCTGAAGGACAAAACAGTAAGAGATGACTCACCAATCAATCAGTACCCAATAAAACATACTATGGTACAAAGGCAATCTGAAGTCTCTTCCCAGTTTTGTTTTCTTTCTTTTCCTCTTGACACATTTCCTTTGCCTATTTTAAAATTTAATTTTGTCTCAACGAGCCTTTAGTTCAAAATATCAGCAGTTGGGACATTGGGCCAGCTATAAATAATCACAGAACAGGTATGATTTCACATGACTGATGGAGGAAGATAGAGCAAGTAAATGATAAGAGCATTTGGTGTGAGGGCTGTGGTTGTTTGTTTAAATTTATTTTCCCACTTTTTAAAATGTTTGATGTCTCATCATTCTGATAAAGATTTACTGCCCTTCATATTAGTTCTGAATCACGTAACCATACCCAAAATATTATAGACACGGTCAGCATGTCTTGTGGCACTTTTTGAAAGTCAGAGAGTTCTTTTCTTTGGCAGACAGCTAAGGGAGGGGTGGGGAGGGGAGGGGGGAGAGGGAAGCAGGATCATAGAGTGTTGTACAAGGTGCTTGAATATCTTTTTTTAAAGCAACAATGTTTCTTCTCTTAAAATTGAAAACAACTGAGAAAACTGTTGCTTCACAAACAAACCTCTCGGACTGGTATATTTATGCCACTTGCTACCCAAAGTCATTACATGCATATTATACTCATTAATCTAAAAGGCCAGTAGGCCCTACAGATAAATCATTATATTCACCGCAAAGGACTAGTCGGTAAATAAGAGTTTTGGGTAAAGAAACAAACAAAAACACTTATTTAATTTCTAAAACAATTTAGATCTATAAACTGTTCTTCTGGTATCAGTGGAAAAGACAGAAGGTGGAACAGAAAAACCAGAGAAACAGGATAAAAGGAGAAAATACCCATGAAATGCAGTTGAAAGAGAGATGGGTGGGGGGGGTCTATTTTAACATTCAAAAATTATGACAAGAGAAAAGACTTTCTCTAATAATCAAGGATCATCCTGCAGGGACATAAAATGCAAGCAGCACAATCACAATTAGCACCCAACAGGAGGAAAACTGTCCGTTTCTCCTTTTTCATTATTTGGCAAAGCACCTGATTTCACCATGAAGCCACACATTTGTGATTTCTTGGTCTCTGATCAAAATTGAACATTTTTAGTTCCAGGTTGCTTCCTTTCGCTGTTACAAAATCTTCCTCTTTGTTGATCGTTTCATTTGTAAGTCACCACTGGGACCATAGCACTCCTGTTGATTGCTGCTAAAAGTGGCATTAGTGGCCTAGTGGTTAGGCTACCGGACTCGTAATCATGAAGTTGCGGGGTCGGGGGTCGAGCCGCGGGCCCGACGTTGTGTCCTTGGGAAAGACACTTTACAAAAATTTTCCTCACTTCACCCAGGTGGAAATGGGTACCGGGCCATAGACAGCAAAAAGACCTTCTCAGTGTGTTAGTGTTTTAGCGCCAATAAATGGCTGCTTGCACAGTATGCTTCCCAAGAAGTTGAGTTGGTTTCAGAATGCTCTCAGGTCTGCTGGGGTAATAGTATAGATTGTGAAGCACATAGAGCTTGCTGCTGAGTGGGGATTTGCACTACAAATGCTATAGAATCTATTTAAAAAATCTCCATCAAAACATCTATCTATCTCTTCTATTGGAATTCTTTCTGTTCTGAGGCAACAAACAACGGCGAGTGGTTTTTAACAGGAGACAGTGGACCTAGTGTTCAATTTGAGAATAAAACTTTGACAGCACCCAGAAAATATGAGAGAGGTTGGCTTCTGAACCAAATTTTGTTGTTTGATGGTGTGAAGATGGTATCTAGATGCTGGTTTCTGGAGGTGGCACTAACTTGCGACACCAGGAAAAGGCCAAAATAAAGACACACTTTGGCCTCGATTTTTAATAGTAATTTGTCCAGGTTCGCCAATATATATAGTCACAGTGACTCTTGGAAGGCATTATACGTGAGGCAACGTGGTGAAATCAAGCCCCATCAAAATAATGGAAAGTCAAGAAACTGACATACCTGCACCTTTGGGATTTTTAATCAACACATTTTTGGGGGGGCTCAAGAACACCTTTGATGCCCACTAAAGAACACATTCATGAGTGAATTTCATTGAAAAACATTGATTAAAGGCATAAAAGATGTAAATTTTCAGTTTCCACATTCTCAAGCTAAGGAAATTTATTATATTATAACTCAACTTGGTGGACATTTTCTCTGTAAAATTCTTTTTACCTCTGAAACCAGGCAACCCCCACTTGCTACAATCGCCTCTATCTTGACTTCTCTATAAAAGAAACATTTATATTTTTTTCATCAAAAGCAAGGCAAATGGAAAGGCTGTGAGATGATACCAATATAACTCCATATAGCCCAAAATTGACGAGAGCGCCTGATTCCATGGAGTTGTGACACATTCATAATGAAGCTACTCACCATCACTCAGAAAGTTTCGGTTACACTGAGGCTTAGACCCTGCCACACACAAAGTATCGAGAGCCTGAGGCATGACATGTCACATACAGAGTAGGTCAAGCAGCTTGGCATTAAATTAAATTCTATTTTGTTTCCAATTTGGCCCAGTATTTACTTGAAAGGCCGCGGCTATTCGGACACTAGTCCGAACAGCCTTCCATGGCTATTCGGACTCAAACTCCAATTCGCGCGCAATCACTAGGATAAGCAGACAAGCAATTCAACCTTGGCCTCCCTCGGTTTAGAGAGATTCTATGATCTGGCCAAGGAACTTTTACAACAAATGGACGCCAACCGTGGTGACCCAGCACGACTTTACTACTTTACAAAGAATAATAGTAGGGCCGGGCAGTGGGCAACGGTGAGGGAGGGAATATATATCTATATATGCAAAAAAAAAGGGATGAAGGTGGTGGGGCGGTCCTGGGGAAGTAAGATGGAGAGAGGAAAAGTAAGAGTGTGTGTGTGAGAGAGAGAGAGAGAGAGAGAGAGAGAGAGAGAGAGAGAGAGAGAGAGAGAGAGAGAGAGAGAAAGGGGGGGGGGCTGTCTTATAAAAGGAATGGATGATTAGGAATTTTATGTTTTGATCCCTTTGTAATTTTGCGAGACGCAGTGTAATAGCCTACCTGTAGTTCAAAGTCCGAATTAGCTGAATAACAAGTTCTGGAGACTATATTCGGAATCGAGTCTAGACCTCGCCGGAGACAAAAAAAGTACGGTACAACCGGTGATTGCGTTCGCGCACCGGAATTTGAGTCCGAATAGCTTCCAGCACTGTTCGGACTCAAGTCCGAATAGCCACTTCGTAATTGAAATCCATTGAAAATCGATCATTTTGTCTCGGCAGACGAAGGACCAGGCCAGAGACAGAACGTTTTCAAAAATCTGTGGGGTTCAAGAAGGCTTGCCCCCTGCATTTCTACATAAAATGACATGACATTCATGAGTACTTTTTTAAAGATTGTGTAATGAGTTTTTATCATTTTTATCAAAATTATAAAGGAAAAAACTATTAATAATTCACGTTTAACGTTTGTTGGTCCAATGTTGTTAACTTGAAAGAATCTAGATTTTAGATCTAGAATCTAGAGTCTAGTCTATAAATCGGTGCTTTTTCGGTAGTTCCCACCCCCCTTATTTGAGCCTGACCCACATCTAGATTCTAGATCTATACATTTTATTCGCGGTGAGCTAAGATATCAAACCTAACAACAGCAAAACATTAAATTGTGGTAAAATTCAGGGGGGCATGCCCCCCTGAAACCCCCCTTCCTATTTTTGTTAGGTCAGGGGGGCAAGCCCCCCTGAAACCCCCCTACTCTTGGGGCCAAAACCCGTGTATAACAATTGCGGGGTGGGAACTACCGAAAAAGCGCCGATAAATCTAGATCTAGATCAGATGTAGATCTAGATCTAGATCTAGATTCTATCTCTCAAGGCCACCTCTATTCTCACCCGGAGTGAGAATAGTGCAGGCGAGTCTTGTGGCTATTCTCACCCGGTGCGCGTTCACCAAATTTTGCGTTCACCCTAAACCACAGAATTCTACACTGTGATAACAGAAAAATTGTAGAATTCTGTGCCGTGAACAAACGTTCCATTACAACTGTAGCCTACTAAAAACGTACAATTGTGTCTGTGGGCAGTGGAGAGAGAGAGAGAGAAAGAGAGAGAGGAGTAGCGCGAGGATTTCCGGGCAAAACAAAATGGCGACCCGCGTAGTTCCGCTCGATTCGAAAAGTTAAATAGCCGTAGCATCTTTGTAGACAACCAAATTAATTTACTTTTGTGTTTTAACATCATTTTTTAACTTTGTTTTGGTCAATTTGATCGTCCACACCAATAGACAGTATTCAGAAAGAGACAGAGAGAGAGAGAAGAGGGGAGGAGTTGATCTTTCCGGGCGGGTGAGAATAGCCACTTTCATCTCTCAATCAGTCACAGCCAACTGATCTGATAGTTGATAATCTAGATATCTAGAATAGATCTAGATCTAGAATCTAGATCTAATATATATATATATATATATATTGATCTAGAGTTTGAGTTAGCGATAGGTTCCTGATTCCTATTCCTGGTAAAATTATGGCCACCTCTATTCTCACCCGGGGTGAGAATAGTGCAGGCGGGTCTTGTGGCTATTCTCATCCGGTGCGTGTGTCAACAAATTTTGCGTTCACCCTAAACCACAAAATTCTACACTGTGATATATAAGAGAAAAATTGTAGAATTCTGTGCTGTGAACAAACGTTCCATTACAACTGTACTTGTAGCCTACTAAAAGCGTACAATTTTGTCTGTGGGCAGTGGAGAGAGAGAGAATGAGAGAGAGAAAGAGAGAGAACAAAACAAAATGGCGACCCACGTAGTTCGGCTCGATTCGAAAAGTTAAATAGCCGTAGCATCTTTGTAGACAACCAAATTAATTTACTTTTGTGTTTTAACATCATTTTTTTTAACTTTGTTTTGGTCAATTTGATCGTCCACACCGATAGACAGTATTCAGAAAGAGACAGAGAGAGAGAGAAGAGGGGAGGAGTAGATCTTGTGAGAACTTCCTGGCGGGTGAGAATAGCCACTTTCTAAAATTATAATCAAGAACCA
Organism: Aplysia californica; assembly: GCF_000002075.1. Taxonomy (NCBI): domain Eukaryota; kingdom Metazoa; phylum Mollusca; class Gastropoda; order Aplysiida; family Aplysiidae; genus Aplysia; species Aplysia californica. The sequence continues at coordinate 456,928 of NW_004797497.1, read as the reverse complement.
AACAGATTCTAGAGTCTAGATCTAGATCTAGACTCTATGCCGTTATCTTGAATCTGTAAAACTGATCTCCTGCAGCACACGCATCTGATGGGCCTAGATCTAGATAGCTATAGATCTGCATATATAAAAAAAAAAAGATATTATCAACCGTTAACTCCTGAATGAGGAAGTGGCAAGTGGAGAAAAACAAAGCGAGATCGTCAGATGGCGACGCATCATCACTCAGAAGCTTGTTCTGAACCACATTGGGCTCCAAATGGATTTCCTTAGCAAGAGCCCTTCTTTACAGAAAGATGTATTCATAAGAAACGATACCAATGCAATGAATATTTATGTATCCCATGGAATCAGTCCTGTGTACAACAAACACAAATGTAAAACTACAGGCTCAATATTATTACCTCGACAAAGTTCATTGCCATTGAAAAAGATAAAGAGGAAGTAATCAGTGCAGCGTCAAAGGTCATGGGTCAACTTTTTTTACCAAGGCAAATCTGCTTGGCCTAACACTCTTTGTGAGTTACTTCCCATCTCCTGGACTTGGTAACAAAAAGAAAAAGGAGCTTGAAAAACGGTTTTGGTTTTGTTCTTTTCTTTTTTTTTTAGGGGGGGGGTGTTTGTTTGGTTTTGGGTTGTTGGTTTTTTTTGGTGGCAGGGGATGTTTAGTTCTTTTCTGTTTATGTGTTCTCGTGTGTGTGTGGGTTTTTTTTTATTGTTTGGTTGGTTTGTTGGTTTTTGTTGTTGTTATAATATTAAATTATTATTATGTTGTTTGTTTTGTTTTATTTTTTTTTTCTAGATCTATATTCTAGACCTGCTTGTTCATTGTTTGTTTAGGGTTTTTTTATGGTTGGGGGGGGGGGATGG